>NC_042962.1:43141549-43219049 GCF_901001165.1 Salmo trutta
GGAAGAGGTGACTCCAAAATGCTTGTTGTTTTAAGAATTCATTGACCTGATGAAATCTGTAGCTGTGTGTTTGTGTGTGTGTGTGTGTGTGTGTGTGTGTGTGTGTGTGTGTGTGTGTGTGTGTGTGTGTGTGTGTGTGTGTGTGTGTGTGTGTGTGTGTGTGTGTGTGTGTGTGTGTGTGTGTGTGTGTGTGTGTGTGACTGCCTGTCTGCATGCATGTGTGGGCGTTTGCAAGTCCGTCCGTCCATGTGTGTGTGAGTGAGTAAGGTGGATTTGTCTGTAAAACCGTGGCAAAGGCGACGTGGCCTACATGCTCACTGACAGCTTTATAGGCTCTGTGCCCCGGAGAGAGGAACTGCATTATGGGAAAGGAAGCTGGCTCTTGTCCCAGACAGACAGACAGGCAGGTAAAGCACTGGGCTCAGGGACCAGCTCAGTGCTGCTCATTTTAACTGAAACAATCTGGCGCCCACGAACCAAACACACCTAGCACTTACTCAAGCGCAAAGCTGGAAATGTGTAAAGTCAAACAAGGGCAAGGGGGGGTCCTCTTTATTATGGTAATTATATGAAATATCTACCTATCAGAGAGTTACTATGACGCCCAATGAGATTGTTACAAGAGGGCATGAATGATAGGTGTCATAGATTCAACATCAATGAATGAATGAATGCATGAAAATAAAATCAAATGAATTAAAAAAACAAATGAATGAATGAATGACTGACTGACTGAATGTGCCACGATATCAAGTGGCAACTGGCTGACCGTGGGTTGCCCCTACAGTATATCTGTCACGCCCTGACCATAGAGAGCCCTTGGTTCTCTATGGTGTAGTAGGTCAGGGCGTGACTAAGGGGTGATCTAGTATGTTTATTTCTATGTTGGTGCTAATATGGTTCCCAATTAGAGGCAGCTGTTTATCGTTGCCTCTGATTGGGGATCATATTTAGGTCGTTATTTCCCCACCTGTGTTTTATGGGATATTGATTGATTGTTTGTGTGTTTGGGCACTACGTCCTCAGAGTCTTTGTAAGTTTTGTTATTTTGTTTTATTAGTTTCACTTAAATAAATATGTGGAACTACACTCACGCTGCGCCTTGGTCCGCTCATTTCCAAGAACGTGACAGAATATCCCACCAAACCAGGACCAAGCAGCGTGTTCACCAGGTAAAGGAGTTTTGGACATGGGAAGAAGTGATGGGTGGATGCGAAACCCTTCCTTGGCAGCAGACGGAAGGTAATAATGGAGGACAGTGACAACGCCAGGGTTCGCGGCCACAGAATGCCCAAGGACAACCCCAAGATTTTTTTTTGGGGGGGGACACAAGGGGTGGCCGGTCGAGCGCAGGAGAGTGCCAGAGCTCGAATGGCAAACTCTAGAGGAGCGTGTCGTCAGATCACGGCCACAGAAAACCCAAGATTGTTTTGGGAGGGGGCACATGGAGCTGGCGGCTGAGCCGCAGGAGGAGCCAGAGATTGTCAGGGAGGCAATGGAGAAGTTGGGGGAGAGAGAGAGATGAGAGAGATGTTGTGCAAGTGTGTTCTGCTCAACATTTGACCAGAAGATCCGGTTAGCAGTCTGGTGAAACCTGTGTCGGCTCCACGCATCTGGCCTCCAGTGTGCCTCCTCAGTCCGGTACGTCCTGTGCCTGCTCCTCGTACTCACCCTGAAGTGCGTGTCACCAGTCCGGTGTTACCTGTGCCGGCTCCACGCATCAGGCCTCCAGTGCGCCTCCCCAGTCCGGTACGTCCTGTGCCGGAGCTTTCCTCTGCGCCGGAGCTTTCCTCTGCGCCGATGCCCAGTCCAGGCATGGCGTCCAGTCCTGCTCCATGGCCGGAGCCTTCCTCTGCGCCAATGCCCAGTCCAGGCACGGCGTTCAGCCTGGCGCGATGGTCGGATCCGGGGTCTGGGCGGGGGCTACGACCTGCACCGGAGCCGCCACCGACACTAATCTCCCCCCCTACCCTCGCCATTTGGTTTCAGGTTTTGCGGCCGGAGTCCGCACCTTTGGGGGGGGTACTGTCACGCCCTGACCATAGAGAGCCCTTGGTTCTCTATGGTGTAGTAGGTCAGGGCATGACTAGGGGGGGTTCTAGTATGTTTATTTCTATGTTGGTGCTAATATGGTTCCCAATTAGAGGCAGCTGTTTATCGTTGTAGTTATTTCCCCACCTGTGTTTTGTGGGATATTGATTGATTGTTACTGTGTTTGGGCAATACGTCCTCACGGTCTTTGTAAGTTGTTATTTTGTTTTGTTAGTTTCACTTAAATAAATATGTGGAACTATACTCACGCTGCGCCTTGGTCCGCTCATTTCCAAGAACGTGACAATATCTCTGTGGAAGAAAAAAAGGCATTTCAGTGCTAATGCTAATTGGGCTGAAGTAAGTCTGTTTGAAGTCGGGTGTACTCAGAAAAGCAAAATGTAACACCACCATCCTCATTATAAGTTATCTAAAAGGCAAAGCCTCGTGGTAATGAGCAATTTCCAATGGGACGTACGGTAATGCAGAGGGAAGAGACGGTGTAATTGTGTCAAATCGCTGGAAGTATTTCAACTTGAAAAAAGGACAAAACACACTAGGCTAACACAGTAAAGACCAACCATTAAACCTGTATGCAAAAAAAAAAAAAAATTATACTGCAGTGGGGTTTCTAGCTCAAAACTGATTTTAATATTGTAAAATGTAAGGTTTATGAAGTTATAGTGAAGATAAATTGTTTCCCTTGTGATATATGGTTGTAGGCTATCCCTTTTGGTCATAACTGAAATGGCACTAGAACTCATATCCTAGAACTCATAGGATAAAACACCTTACTCTGTCATGACAGCAACAATAGAGCTATCAACCCCAATTGGCTTTGCCGGTTGATAAAGATCAAACAGTGTTCCTTGAATATACTCATTTCAGTTGCTGCAGCTACATCAGGGTCTCATCCCAAATGGCACCCTATTCCCTACATAGTGCGCTACTTTTGACCAGGGCCCTTTGAGAAGCAGTGTACTACATAGGGACTATGTTGCCGTTTGGGATGTAACCTAACGGAGTGCTCTGAACAGGTGACAGTTGATAGTTACCCAATCTGCATTTCAATGCCTGTTCCCTCTTCAACAAGAGAGGCCGTTTAGCTCTCGGTTTCTTTGTGACCGCTCGCTGATGAAGCTCCTGATGTTGGCAAAGCCTTTGCCGCGTAAAGCTCTTTGTGTTCCGCCACGCAATCGTTTATGTATCTGTTGTACAGGTGCGATGTGAACTCTAGCCCACTGCTTTCATGTCTAGCCCACCGCTCAACAAAGACTGAAAGACTCAAAAAGCTCCTCCTGAGTTGTAGTGATTATCATTGGAATCGCTGGGAACATGGTCACATGGGGCCTACTTGTAGCTTTATTTCACTGTGTTTTATAGCCAACCACATGTGCCATGTGCGCTGATGTAATAAAATGATGCCTCCAATCCAATTACATCGCTCGATATCGTATCTTTCTTGTTCTTGACAAATAACTGTCAGAAACTTCAAAATACTTTCCAAGAAATGTCCTAAAGGCTCTGTATAGTTTTGTACCAGCGGCTAAAACCTGTCAGTGTCATATTCAAACCAAACGTTGTATGACTGTCTAGTATTCTATGACCAATCGTGTGGGACGCCAGCAATCTTCATGGAAGAAAAAAAAAAACAGGTCTGACCCATACCAACCTGTCAGCTCCTAGTCTGTGTTAAATCTAGAGAACGTTCCCTGGTCCAAGCTAAACACATTTTGTCATGGTTAGAAAACATTACCTCTCTCTCAGACGTAGAGTATTCTGAGGAAGTGGGAGGAGAGCAGGATGGTGGGTGGTTCTGGAGGTTGAGGTGATTGTTAACGTAATGTATTGCTCCTGGAAAACTAAGACAGAATGTTCTCTTCACCTGTGACCACCTATTGTATATCAGTCTGCCAAGTTATGCTCTAGAGGATATTCATGTATATGTATTGAATTTTGTTTTGTTTTATCATGTCTCCAAATACACCTAAATATGCGAATCTATACAGGTTCTGTAACCTATAACAGGCTATGTTTATAAATATTACTTTAGAATACTGTGAAACACCATGAACCAACAAACCTTTTCTTATTCATTGTACGTAACCTTTCCAAGCTTCGCTCAAATTTTGTTTGAGTCAAACCACCTGATGCAAAATCAGTCTGTAACGTTAGTTTCCTAGCTAGCATTCCCCACCTGCAGGTCACTGACATGATATCAAATAAAATAACATTTGTATACATTATGTATTACCTAATCGTGTAGGGGTGAGAACATTTCCACAAGGGACTTGGCCTCTATCTTAACCTGTATTTTCCAAGCATTTTGAAAGTCGACCTGTAGCAATTCCCTCTAAGCCAACCCTTGCAAGGATGCTTGGCTACACCGAGGACATAAATAAAGTGGAAAAAGTAGGCTAAATAGCTCAACAATCGTCAATTGCTTTCCCATACAAACCTCAGCAGCGGGCGGTGAGAGGAGGGATGATATATTTTGTGGATACACCGAGGTGCAGTGACTTAATACATCACGGGGGAATACCCTTTTTACGGCGGCCTTGTAAATGTTGCAAACTGCTGTTTTCAATTAGAATGACTCAGAAATGGTTGGGTTCGTACCCTTGATGCCTAAAATAAGCAAAGGCCTTCTAATCCATTGCTCGGAGCTTTAATGGCTTTTCAGTGTAGTCTCAAATGGCACCCTATTCACTATATAGCACACTACTTTTGACCAGATACCATGGGGGGGGGGGAATAGGGTGGCATTTGGGAAGCAGAATTCAGCAAGCCATAACTCAGATGTTATGAGGAAATATGGCTTCACGGGGAAGACAGCATATAGTGGAGGTAAAGTTAGCCACACACCAAAGGAGATCTTTGCCCCAATTGGACCTGAACCACTTCACATAGCCTCTGAGTGGTCTTGAAGGACTGGTTAACGTGAGGCTGTAACTGACACTAGCTGACAGGTCATTGCAATGAGATTTATTTTATTTTACACAATGCAATTCACCCCTATTCTTATGGAAAATACTATGGCAGTGTACACACTACTCTCTTATAAAAAAGGGTTCCAAAAGAGTTCTTCGGCTGTCCCCGTAGGAGAATCATTTTTGGTTCCAGGTAGAACCCATTTTTGGTTCCAGGTAGCAACACTTTTGGCTTCCATGAAGAACTTTTTCCACAGAGGGTATCCCAAAGGGTTCTACCTGGAACCAAAAGGGTTCTACCTGGAACCAAAAAGGGTTATTGAAAGGGTTCTCATATGGGGACAGCCAAAGAACCCTTTTAGGTTCTAGATAGCACCCTTTTCTCTAAGATTGTAGATTACAGCATGGTTGATTTGATTGTAGGAAGTCTTTTTAGAACTAGATCTAACCGCCAACAATAACCTAATGATATAAGTAATTAAATTATACTACAGCATTATATTAACAAATACTATACATTGCCATTCATGTTACATTTTAACAGCTACTTTGCCCTTTGGGGGCTACCATATGTTAAATGTATTTTACATTGGAGAAAATATCTTTAACTACCTGTGCAGACTGCTAGGGTCAGGGTTGACCTCCTCGTGTAGGAAAACATTGTCAAAAGCCTTTGCTTTACTCAGGAGATAACCGTGCATACCTGATTAGCTCCAAATAATTACTTTCCATAACTCTGTCCATGACGGCCAACAGAAAGTTATGATTGTCCTGAGTATCAGTTCAAGCTAGCGGAAAGACTCATATAGCAAAGACTCATATAGCAAAGACTCAAATAGCAAAGACTCAAATAGCAAAGACTCATATAGCAAAGACTCAAATAGCAAAGACTTATATAGCAAAGACTAATATAGCAAAGTCTCATATAGCAAAGACTTATATAGCAAAAACTCATATAGCAAAGATTCATATAGCAAAGACTTATAGCGCAAAGACTCATATCAAAGACTCATATAGCAAAGACTCATATAGCAAAGACTCATATAGCAAAGACTCACTGAAAATATCAGTTCAAGATATGCAAAGATTAGTGGGAGGAACCTTTAGTCCCTTTTGCTCTCAGATGACTGTACAGTTCCTCACGAGGACCGTGGATGTTGTTGTAGGCCTACTGGTGAAGTAACAGGGCTCCACCCTTGGCACATTCTCTACCACAACACTGTTAATCACTCTTTCCTACAGTGTGTTATCAGGTGAAGACTCTCAAAAGCAGTGACAGAGTGTGCATGTGTCTTAGTTGTACACGTGTCATAACAATCCATAATTCACAGTTTAGTCTACTTTTGTTTGCTACCTTGTATCCTGTATAAAAGTACTTGCAAGAAACGTTGACTACCCCCAATGCCTTTGAATTGATAGTTCTACTAAATGTTCATTGCAGCTCTTGAAAGCCCATAGAAGAAGATATCCCGTACGACAGTGATATGGTGCAGCTATCTGGTGGCGTTGAATGATTGCTTATACTGCAGCTGTGCCTCCATGGCCAGGCCAGGGCTTGGATCTAGCAAAGCAGGGGTTCATGGGGGACAGGTTCTGTGCCGTGTTGCTGTGTACGTTGGAGACCAATCCTGTATGTCAGTGTTCTCTGCCTGAAATGTGTGTCTTTTCCCCTGGATCAAGGCAGCTGTTTCCCCCCCATTAAGGCAGATATTAAAGCGGGTGGTGGCTGTGTGTGTGTTTGTGCGTCCGTGTGCGCTCTGTGTCTGTGTGTGTGTATGAGAGCGTTTTCTTTTCCTTTGACTGGCTGTTAGCAACGGGATGCCAGCATGTATTTAGACCCTCCTGCTCGACTTATCAGCAGGCCCTGTAAATCTACCTGACAGCTCTTTACAGGTAACCTTAATCCCTCTGATTTAATTCAGTTTCGGAACTGTCAGGAAGACACCCCCCTCCCCCCCTTTGCTCTCTCTCTCGCTATCTTCCTCCCGCTCTCTCTCTCTCTCTGTCACTCTCTTTCTCTCTCTCGGAGGGGAGATCAAGCACTTATCCCATTTCTTGTGTTGCCGAGTTACTGTAGCATTGAGGTTCCTATGTTGTCGCGAAAAGGCCAAATCCAACATTTTGATACCTTGTGAGAGATCAGCCACCGTCAAAACGGAGCGTGAGCGCGGTGTCGCTCAGATTATGTTTGTTGAACATTTGTCATGTTTTGTGTGATAGATACAGCATGTGTGGGATTTCCTAAACAACAAGGCAAACACTGTATAATCTTGTGTGATAATACTACTTTTCTCTGAGATTTTAAACGTCATCAGAACTCACTTTCTGTCTATATTACACACACACACACACACACACACACACACACACACACACACACACACACACACACACACACACACACACACACACACACACACACACACACCACACACACACACACACACACACACACACACACACACACACACACACACACACACACACACACACACACACACACACACACACACACACACACTGACAAGGTCGACAGGTCTTGCGTGCTTCCACTGGCCCGTCACATCCTCTCTGTTTTCCCACTGAAAAGTCAAGCATCACCTTTCTTACTGAGATTAGGCCTTGCTTCCTGATGACTGCTTCAGAGGTGAAGGAGAATGTAGCTTTTTTTACAACCAAATCTAAATGGCATATTATAGCGATTTCAGTTGTTTTTGAGAAATTTAGCGCAACCAGCGAGTCGCTTCCTCATCCTTGGCTCTAAATAAAACACCCAAATATGTCCTTTTAGAAACTGAAAATCTCTCAGTATAGTGATGCAGTTCTTTAGATGTTGTACACATGAAATTGTTTCATTACAAACTGTATCCGCAATGTTATATTCCATTTTGTTGCGACTCGAGCGAAACCACTCCATCCACTCTAGCAGCAGGCTACACGGAGAATGGAACAGTTGGATAGGGGAAACAGCTCGAGTCGCACAAAATGGAATATGACGTTGCGGATAAAGTTCATAATGAAACAATTTCATGTGTACATCTCAAGACCTGCGTCACTATACATAGAGCTTTTCCGTTTCTTAAAGGACGTATTTGGGTGACACAATTTAAGATTAATACCAAAAGTGGTGTGTGTGTGTGTGCGTGTGTGTGTGTGTGTGTGTGTGCGTGTGTGTGTATGTGTGTGTGTTTAACTGGTACAGTCAGGGGGAGGAGTTGCCCCTATTTATCAGACTACATTTAGACAACAACCCCCCCAAAATTAAGGAAGACAAAAAGAGAAGAGGGGCCCAGAAGTTTAGCCTATTTCACTACAGCCTGTTGGACTGTTTCCTGTTCCTCCTCTGTGATGGGACGGCCATCACTAGTGGGCGTGCGCAGGGAGCTCTGTAAGGTTGTGTTATCTCTGACCAGCAGCTTTAGCCCCACTGTCTCAGCTGCCAAAACACTCCCATTCAACATTGTGCTGAGTTCATCAAAGCTCTGCGGCCATGGCCCAGAGCCACAGATCCCCGACAGGACAGGAAAGAGCAGGACAACCACAGCAGTCAGTACCATCACTCTAGCTGGCCACAACGTCTGGAGACCTCCATGACAAGTCCTATCTCCCTACCGGCCGCCTAGGCCTAGCTATTAACCTCCCACAGGTCACGACCACCAGGTCCCTCTACACACGTCCACCACCAGCCCCCACAATCAATCCCACACCCGCAGCCCAGCCGAGGAGGCCCCAACCCACGCCCTCTCCACTGTCATTGTTGTCACTTGACTTTCGCAACCAGCCCTCTTTTATCAGAAAACCTGAAGCCCCAGCAACTGACAATGGAGAAGAGCTGCCAAAGACTGACCCTTGTGTATATTTAGCGATGGCTTGCTTGGCAGGCACCCATCCGAACTGTCGACCTGTCGGCTTGTACTGTCACCATGTCCACATTTGACTATGTTGTGAGTGGTCGCATGGGGCTCGGTTTTGTATTGTTCTCCTGCATGTTTCAGTACGGCTCTGAAATGAAGAGCTCAACTGTATCCGTTTCTCTCTAGCAAATGGATGGAAACTATAACAGAATATTTTGAATACTTTAATAGACACTAGAAGCACATGCACTGCACCAGATAAGCACAAACATAGGATAAGAATAGCGAGGCACAATATTTCTCTTAACAATTATCACTTATCATTAATCATTAATTATCATTAATCATTCATTAATATTTTTATTCACCTCGGAACAGGTTAATGAACCAACAGGTTAATGAACCAGAGTGATTATCTTATTATAATTCTCCTAGCTCCTAACTCCTAAGTAGCCTACAGGCATAGTCATAAGGTGAAGGCATGGTAGAGTGAGTCAGAATTGTGCTTGTTACATGAGAATGTTATTCTAAAAGATGGGGCAGAACATTAGCATAGGCCTACCTTGCGCTATGCACATTATTGTACGTCGCCCAGATTGAATCAGATGCGTGTGAACATTGTGAAGGAGCATGATGCATGAAAGGCATCCTCACTTACCTCCACTCCAGCATCTAACCTTAATGCAAAATCAGCCACGCACAGTGCAGTGGTGCAAATGTTGAGCTTTACTCTTACATCTAAACTCACGGGCATAACAGCTCCTCTACAACAAGGCTTTCAACATGAACACGTTACAGGAAACACATTTTTTACTGTTACCTCTGTGAGGCCTTTGTTCTTGGCATTGACTTGGAACATAGTGCAGGTTGACTGGCATGTGGACAAGGGTTCAGATAGTACAGCGTTCTCATCAACAGTCAGTCGGTAACGATCATTGAACACCTTGTACTAACGAAGTCTGTGCTAATGTCGACATTTACTTATTTCTTCAGCGGAAAGTTTAACTATACACGATAGATGACACGGTCATTTAAGGATCACTTCAGTCCAATGGTATAGACCAGTTAGCAAAGGGTTTCAAATTGAACCTAATAGGCTTTTTCAGTCAGAGTGTTTAAATGGCCTTTGCCAGGTTAATGGGATCTACAGTGGGAAGCCTGTGCTCGAACATTAAAGCTGCCTAGACGATTGCAGCGGCTGATGAGTCAAGTGTTGTTAACCTTTTACCTATTAGCCTGTCTGCAATCAACCGTCCGATACTCAGGTGAACTGGAACGCAGCGCGGAATGTCTAAACATGCCATTTGATGTTCAAATCGTCTAAAGTATTCCTGCACGTACTCGGGAGGGGGGGGGGGGGGGGCGGGGGTGAAGCGTTGTTTGTATTATAATTATCTGTTTGTTTGGGTCAGCGTCCATAATAATGGCTTCTCCTCTGACACACAGCTGACCTTGATATCCTGCATTATCATAGAGGATTAGCTAGCGAACCGTCTTGACCAATGTCAGAGAGGCAGAAGGAGTGGTGTTGCAACCTTTGGTAGATCTCATAGATGCTCTTAGTGAGCGAGTTAGCTATGGAAATGCTGCAGAGGCATTTCAGCATTCTCACTGAACTGCAAAACTCCAATTATGTTCCTCCAAACAGTGCTAACCAAAAGACAAATACCCAATGCCTGGTCTGGCACATATTCAGCCAGCAAACATGTTACAGCCAATGGTTAAACATAACACAAGGTTGCTCTCTCTCATCTATGCTTTTGGAAATGTTTTTAGACACCCAACACGGACACATCTTTGGGATATTTGTGAGAAGAAACGTCTTGTTTATGAAGCCTAACACGTCTGTCTTGTATGTGCTGCTTGTTGCTGACCCGTGTTTGTTTAATGTTGTGTGTTTTGAAGTGGAAGGAAATGGGATTAGAGACACAAGAGGCCAAGTGTGTCGAGCGGAGTCGATGGACAAAGCGTTCTAAGAGTCCAGTCAGGATGTGACATTTGGCAGAGCTCCCCTGAAGACGTGACACGACCAAACAGGTGCACAGGTACTTCAGCTAGAACACTTCTGCTTCCTTCGAACACTCTCCCTACTCTCTCCACTCCAGTCCCCACACCTCCCCCATAGCAAGCTCCTTCCCAGCACACACCACCAAGATCCAAACAGGTGCAGAAGTTCAAGTTTCAGCATTTTTTTGGGGAGCTCCTTTGGTATAAATGCCCAGCTTTAGTAAGGCTCCTTCTCTCTTTATCTCTCTCCTTCTCTCACTTTCCTTCTTTCTCTCTCTCTCTCTCTCTCTCTCTCTTTCTCTCTCTCTTCTCTCTGACGTGCTTTGCTGGGAACAAGCAGGGACGTTAATAACCAGCAAGGTACACTAATCTCTGATTGCAACATTTGGTTTACCTTAATCTGGAGGGACTGCTGTATTAAAGCAGGAATTATACTAATCAGTTCAAGGCCTCTTGCAT
This sequence comes from Salmo trutta, assembly GCF_901001165.1. Lineage (NCBI taxonomy): Eukaryota > Metazoa > Chordata > Actinopteri > Salmoniformes > Salmonidae > Salmo > Salmo trutta. The sequence continues at coordinate 43,152,831 of NC_042962.1, forward strand.
ATAAAACTTCCCATTAGGCTTAAAGTACAACAGCTTACCGCTCATTCGCTAGGAGGCCTACATCTGCCTCTCAATAAGGCCTGTCTCTAATTTGCAAGGTACAGAGTGAAAAGGGGAGGGGGCAGAGCTGTAGAGAGGGATGTCAGGGGCAGGGTAGGCAGTGTGACAGTTGTTGGGGGATGGGTGGTGGTGGGTGGATGAAGCAGGAGGAGGAGTGGCGTAGTCGCCCATCTCTCTCTCTCTCAAAATCTGAGAATGTGGAAACACAAAGCCAGCTTTGAGGAATCCAGTGCATCATAGCATGTGTTCATACACTTGGCAGTTTTTGCTCCCTCACTTCCTCTCTCTCCCTCCCTCTGTCCATCTCCGTCTATCCCGTTCTCTCTGTCCATCTTACTCTCTTAATTTCTCTTTCTTGCTCTCTTACTCTCTCTCTCTTCCGCACATGCGCAAATACAGACCCGCACGCACGCACACATACACACACACACTTCCGACTCACCCCCGCCACACCACTGACCCTATTTCTGTGCCCCCTGATCTCTCGAGGTGAGCGACGAATAACAAAAATACAAACGTTGACCACAAGGAAGAACAGGAAAACAAGAACACAGCTGAGTACAAAGCAGGTCTTTGTTATCTTTAAGTCAGAAGGTATGATAGGTTGATAGGCCACGCCATACAGCTGCAATCCCACCGTACCTCTTACCACCTGACAGGAAGCCCTTATTTGGCATGCAAGGTGCAGGTTAGTAGAACTGCCTGGTGTGTGTGTGTGTGAGAGTGTGTGAGTGAGTGAGTGAATGAGTGAGTGAGTGAGTGAGTGAGTGTGTGGGTGTGTGTGTGTTTGCGTCCGTGCGCCTGTCTGTATGCGTGTGCACCATATGCGTGCTCCCGTGCGTGAGGGGGTTAGGGTAGAGGGGTGTGTGGGGGGGTGTGTGTGGGGGGGGGGGGGTTGGTCAGACCCGTCTCGGCCAGACCAAAACGTTTGTGCCGTTGATTTTTCTGAACCCTGCAAACTATAAATCCGACTGATTACTCTGCACTCTTTTGCTTGACTGAGTCTTTACAATCAGACGTCCCCGTTAACAATAAGCCCCTGATGAATCAAACATCTATGGCATTAGTTTCACCTAGCTGCCTCTTTCCCATGCACCGCACTCTCTTTGTCAGACCTTGTTTGATGAGAAAAACGACTGACACTTGGTGCACCTATTGATAAACAATTCTGTAATGAGGGGCAAAAAAAGCCAAATATAACTCGCTGGAGGAAGCTGGGGAGGGAGACAGAATACTAGGGCAGAGAAGAATTCTTGGGTTAAGGGTGGATTTTGGTGTGGAGTTTTTTTGTAAAAGCTTTTTTATTTAGAAAAATAAGATATAATTGGGTAAGTCTCAGTAAAAAAAAAAACATTCATCGTCACATTATTTCACCAAAACATTTGGGGAAATATTTATATATTTTTTGTTACCTTTATTTAACTAGGCAAGTCAGTTAAGAACAAATTCTTATTTACAATTACAGCCTAGGAACAGTGGGTTAACTGCCTTGTTCAGGGCCTGAAGGACAGATTTTTGCCTTGTCAGCTCAGGGATTCAATCAAGCAACCTTTCGGTTGCTTGCACAACGCTCTAACCACTAGGCTACCTGCCACCCCCTAGGCTACCTGCCACTTTCAAAGACCTATTAGCACTTTGTAGGTAGTGAAACTATAATGTTTTTGTTGCGCACTGAAATACAACAAATACGTTTTTATGTAAATGATCTGAGAAAATGCAAGTATTTATCTATTTACAGAACATTAATAGTAATTGATAAAGCATTCCACCTTTAAAAAAAGCATCAGGTCAGACAATGAACTGTAATATTCTTGGACCATGCCATCGCTGGCAGAGGATCAAACGTAAATTTACTGTGACACTGTTTGGGATACAAACACCTATTTGATAGGATAGAGCTAAACCAACAGGAGAGAGGAAAAGAGGGAGCGAGGGAGTAAGGGAGGAGGGAAGGGAGGGGGTGAGAGAGGGATGCGAGTGATGACAGAGAGGGGGGGTGTGAGAGAGAGGGAGAAAGAAGGGGAGTGGAAGTGAGTGAGAGAGAGAGAGAGAGAGAGAGAGAGGGATGGGATGGGGGCGAGAGAGTGGGGGGGGGGGGGTCAGCAAGAGAGAGGGAGGAGTGGAAGTCAAATCAAATAAAATTGTATTAGTCACACGTGCCGAATACAACAACGAATACAATTGGTATGGAGATTTCACCTTACAGTGAAATGCTTACTTACAAGCCCCTAACCAACAATGCAGTTTAAAAAATATGAATAAGAAATAAAAGTAACAACTAGTTAAAGAGCAGCAGTAAAATAACAATAGCGAGACTATATACATGGAGTACTGGTACAGAGTCAATGTGTGGGGGCACCGGTTAGTCGAGGTAATTGAGGTAATATGTACATGTAGGTAGAGTTATTAAAGTGACTATGCATAGATAATAACAGAGAGTAGCAGCGGCGTAAAAGAGGGGCGGGGGCAATGCAAATAGTCTGGGTAGCCATTTGATTAGATGTTTAGTATTCTTATGGCATGGGGGTAGAAGCTGTTTAGAAGCCTCTTGGACATAGACTTGGTGCTCCGGTACCGCTTGCCGTGCGGTAGCAGAAAGAACAGTCTATGACTAGGGTGGCTGGAGTCTTTGACAATTTTTGGGGCCTTCTTCTGACACCGACTGGTGTAGAGGTCCTGGGTGGCAGGAAGCTTGGCCCCAGTGATGTACTGGGCCATACGGACTACCCTCTGTAGTGCCTTGCGGTCGGAGGCTGAGCAGTTGCCAAACCAGGTAGTGATGCAAGTGAGTGAGCGAGGGAGCGAAAGAGAGGGAGAAAGAGAGGGAGTGAGGGAAAGAGAGAGGAGGTGAGTTAGAGAGAGAGTGAGTGAGTGAGACGGCGAGAAAAGAGATGGGAGATTCTAACAGTGTTTTCCAGTGACCAGGTCATGCTCATGGTTCAAGGCCACAGACCTCAAAACCCACAAGCTCAGGCCCTGGTCCTGTCCCTTAGACCAGGCTACTGAGGACTGTCTCATACCGTGGCTTAGACTTGTACGCTGGGTTGAGGGAGAACATGTCAAAGTGGCCAAAGAGGTGAACATAGGGGTGAGAAAAGGTTTGAGCCACCCACAACCTACCTGTAATTGGAAAACTTTGCAAAATGAGTGTCGGGACAACTGATTAGCCCCAATGTCAAAGATCAGGTCAGATCAGTGATGTCAAAGATCAGGTCAGGGGCAATGGTTAACCTTCAGCAGATGGTATGGAGATTAGAAAAAGGCTAACTTTATTGTTATGTTTTATTAAATGGATAGTAGTTTATGTAGTTTAATGCTCTGACAACAGATATAGTATGCACTAAACGAAAGCAGAAAGGCCCCATACGCAGAGTACAGACATAACCATTTACGTAAAGGAACCTCTATTTGTCTGTCATCACACACATCAAACAAACAAAAGGATCTTTGAATTCCTGGTATTTTGTTACACCCACCTATTTATTCAGTACCTCACTGTGAATATAAGGGACAAAACAAGTCAAAGTTAATAGTGACTGGCTGGAACAAAACACTTAAATCAATAGAATGACAGTTCATCTGCTCGTCATTTAACCATTACCTGGAAGACCTACACCTCCTGCTGTGGCTGAGGTTTGATACAGATTTGCCAGCATGTCTCTCTGTCTACTCTGACGGAACAAGGCGAAGACTCAAACACACACGCACACATATCGGTCTGTGTGTCTCCAGCTCTCATTACCCTGTGTGTGTTTGTGTGTGTGTGTGTTAATGTCTGCTTTTATTCCCCCTGTAGAGCTACTTTGCTCTCTGTTTGTCACCTTTGCAGCAAAGGAAAGGAAGACTTAAAAGATAAACAAGGCAAAGGAAGGTGTAGGTGTGTGTGTGTGTGTGTGTGTGTGTGTGTGTGTGTGTGTGTGTGTGTGCGTATGTGTTTGTATTTATTTGTGTGTGTTTTACCAAATACCATCTTGCCTGTTTAGAATATAGCATTATACATAGCCAGTCCATTGTTAACAACATAATTAAGTGGTGAGGATTTAAGAGTTTAAACACTTTAACACAAATTCTGGTGTTTCAGGAATAAATGCATTACAAATTGTGATATTTTTATTCATGCATGTCTTTATTATTGTGTATGTTTGTGTAGATCCATACAGTATGGTTGTTTGAGTGTGAACGGAATGACTGGGCATATATTCCCAATCTGGGGAAATCTGTCATCTGTAATCCCACCTCCACCTGTCTCTATATTCCTAATTCAGCAGAGTTTAATTTCCAGAGCAGAGAGATTAATCAAACTGATTTTCCTGGGATTAGTAAACTACACTGAACAAAAATATAAGCACAGCATGTAAAGTATTGGTCCCATGTTTCATGAGCTGAAAAAAAATATCCCAGAAATGTTCCATACAAAAAAGCTTATTTCTCTCAAATTTTGTGCACAAATTTGTTTACATCCCTGTTAGTGGGCATTTCTCCTTTGCCAAGATAATCCATCCACCTGACAGGTGTGGCATATCAATAAACTGATTAAACAGCATGATCATTACACAGGTGCAGTTTGTGCTGGGGACAATAACAGACCACTGTAAAATGTGCAGTTTTGTCACACAACACAATGCCACAGATGTCTCAGGTTTTGAGGGAGCGTGCTGGCTTGCTGACAACAGGAATTGGCCTGCTGACAACAGGAATGTCCACCAGAGCTGTTGCTAGAGAAGTTAACCTGTCTGGGCTAGGGGGCAGTATTTTCACGGCCGGATGAAACACGTACCCAATTTAAACATGTTACTACTCTGGCCCATAAACTAGAATATGCATATTATTAGTAGATCTGGATAGGAAACACTCTGAAGTTTCTAAAACTGTTTGAATGGTGTCTGTGAGTATAACAGAACTCATATGGCAGGCAAAAACCTGAGAAAAATCCAAGCAGGGAGTGAAAAGTCTGAGAATTGCAGTTCTTCTTTTGATTCTCTATCGAAGCTCCAGTGTCTGTGGGGTGACATTGCACTTCCTAAGGCTTCCATTGGCTGTCTAAAGCCTTCAGAAAGTGGTTTGAGCATTTTCCTGTCACTGGGCAGAGTATAGGAGCTCAGTTACTGAGTGGTCTGCCTGGCAACAAAGGGATTGGATATGCTCAGTCCCGCGAGCGCACCCCTCCTTCTTTTTCTTCTTGAATGAATATGCTATTGTCCGGTTGGAATATTATCACAATTTCATGTAAAAAATACGATAAAGATTTATTTTAAACAGCGTTTGACATGCTTCTAAGTATGGTAATGGCACATTTTGACTTTTCGTCTCTCGTTCCGCGCTCGCGCGTTATGCCTTTGGATAAGTGATCTGTACGCACGAACAAAACGGAGGTATTTGGACATAAATATGGATTATTTGGAACAAAAACAACATTTCTTGTGGAAGTAGCAGTCCTGGGAGTGCATTCTGACGAAGATCAGCAAAGGTAATACAATATTTCTAATACTAATTCTGAGTTTAGGTTGCCCCGAATTTGGCAGATGTCTGAATAGCTCGCCGTGATGGCTGAGCTATGTACTCAGAATATTGAAAAATGTGCATTCTCCGTAAAGCTATTTTAAAATCTGACACAGCGGTTGCATAAAGGAGTAGTCTATCTATAATTCTTAAAATAATTGTTATGTATTTTGTCAACGTATTTTTGTAAATTGATGTGCACATTCACTGGACGTTTTGGTGGGAATACATTTTCTGAATATCACGCGCCAATGTAAAATGCTGTTTTTGGATATAAATAACATAATCTAATGTTTTGCTTTCGCTGTAAAGCCTTTTTGAAATCGGACAATGTGGTCTTACATCTAGATGTTCCGCTAGCGGAACGCCTCGCCAATATCCAATGATAGGGCGTGGCGCGAATTACAAACTCCTCAAAAATCCCAAAACTTCATTTTTTCAAACATATTACTATTTTACACCATTTTAAAGACAAGACTCTCCTTTATTTAACCACATTGTCCGATTTCAAAAAGGCTTTACAACGAAAGCAAAACATTAGATTATGTCAGGAGAGTACCCAGCCAGAAATAATCAGACACCCATTTTTCAAGCTAGCATATAATGTCACAAAAACCAAAACCACAGCTAAATGCAGCACTAACCTTTGATGATCTTCATCAGATGACACTCCTAGGACATTATGTTATACAATACATGCATGTTTTGTTCAATCAAGTTCATATTTATATCAAAAACCAGCTTTTTTTACATTAGCATATGACGTTCAGAACTAGCATACCCACTGAAAACTTCCGGTGAATTTACTAAATTACTCACGATAAAAGTTCACAAAAAACATAACAATTATTTTAAGAATTATAGATACAGAACTCCTTTATGCAATCGCGGTGTCCGATTTTAAAATAGCTTTTCGGTGAAAGCACATTTTGCAATATTCTGAGTAGATAGCCCGGCCATCACAGGCTAGCTATTTTGACACCCACCAAGTTTGGCACTCACCAAACTCAGATTTACTATAAGAAAAATTGGATTACCTTTGCTGTTCTTCGTCAGAATGCACTCCCAGGACTTCTACTTTACACCCAATGTTGTTTTGGTTCCAAATAATCCATAGTTATTTCCAAATAGCGGCATTTTGTTCTTGCGTTCAAGACACTATCCGAAGGGTGACGCGCCGGCGCGTATCGTGACAAATTTTTTTTTGAAGCATGTCAAACGCTGTTTAAAATCAATTTTTATGCGATTTTTCTCGTAAAATAGCAATAATATTCCGACCGGGAATGTTCAAAGACTGAAATAAGAAAATGGTGTCTTCACGTGCACGCGCGCACCCGTGTCATTGTTCTCAGATCGACCACTTTCCAAATGCGCTACTGTTTTTCGCCCAGGGACTGCAGAGTCATCATTCCCCGTTCTGGCGCCTTCTGAGAGCCTATGGGAGCCTTAGAAAATGTCACGTTACAGCAGAGATCCTCTGTTTTTGATAAAGAGGCTATAGAAGGCCAAGAAATGGTCAGAGAGGGCACTTCCTGTATAGAATCTTCTCAGGTTTTGGCCTGCCATATGAGTTCTGTTACACTCACAGACACCATTCAAACAGTTTTAGAAACTTTAGGGTGTTTTCCATCCAAATCAAACAATTATATGCATATTCTAGTTTCTGGGCAGGAGTAATAACCAGATTAAATCGGGTACGTTTTTTATCCAGACGTGAAAATACTGCCCCCTATGCTAAACAGGTTAACGAGAAGTGTATCTTTAAAATGGTGTAAAATAGCCGTATGTTTGACAAAGTTGAATTATGACATTTTGTTGTTTTTGAATTTTCCGCCGTGATATTTCACTGGCTGTGTCCCGCAGGTGGGACGCTAGCATCGCACCTAGCCAATAGAAGTTAATGGTAATTTCTGCCACGCCCTGATCTGTTTCACCTGTTCCTGTGATTGTGTCCACCCCCTGCAGGTGTCGCTTATTTTCCCTAATGTATTTATCCCTGTGTTTCCTGTCTCTCTTTGCCAATTCGTCTTGTATGTTTAGTCAAGTCAACCAGCATGTTTTTCCTGCAGTTATTTTTGCTATTCTCCTTTTTCTAGTCCTCCCGGTGTTGACCATTGCCTGTTTCTGTTCCACCTGCCTGACCATTCTACCTGCCTTGAACACAAGCCTGTCTGCCATTCTGTACCTCCTGGACTCTGATCTGGTTTTTACCTTTTGCCTGTCCACAACCATTCTCTTGCCTACCTCCTTGGATTATTAAACATTGTAAGACTCCTACCATCTGCCTGCTGTGTCTGCATCTGGGTCTCGCCTTGTGCCTTGATAGTATGAACTGACCATGACAGACCCAGCAGACTTGGACCAGCTCTGCCATGCTGTCTCCCTGCAGGGAGCCACTATTAGGAGACATGAGGAGTTGGTACAGGGCCTTTTGGAAGGGCTCAGGTCCTTGACGGAACGCCATAACCATTGGTTAAAGGCTATTATGGAGCAAATCAGGGAGTTAGCTCAGAGGCTACCTGCCACCTCTGAAAAACCCCAATCATCCAGTCATTTTTCCCTTATCTGTGGTGAGTTTGTACAGCCTATCCCGGCTCCCCGAGAACCCCGCTTACCACCTCCGGAGCGATATTTGGGGAATCCTTGTATCTGCCGGGGTTTTCTTTCTCAGTGCTCGGTTATTTTTGAGCTACAGCCATCTTCGTTTCCTTCAGACAGATCAACGATAGTGTATATTATTAAGCTAATGTCGGGAAGGGCGCTCTCCTGGGCTACGGCAGTTTGGGAGCAACAATCTGCCATTTGTGGTCATCTGGAGGAATTCATGGCAAAAGTGAGAAAGGTATTTGAGTTTCCGGGAGAAAGGTGGCCAGTAAACTGCTTGACTTACGTCAAAACTCCTGTAGTGTGGCAGACTACGCGTTGATTTTTGCACTTTGGCCGCCAAGAGTGCCTGGAATCCGGAGTCTCTTTTCGATACTTTTTTGCATGGATTATCTGAGGAGGTAAAGACAGCCTTCAACACATCCAGTGGACATTATGAGTACCAGGTCATGCCATTTGGATTCACCAACGCCCCCACTATTTTCCAGGCTTTGGTCAATGATGTGCTTCGGGACATGCTAAACCGGTTTGTGTTCGTGTACCTTGACGACATCCTGTTTTTTTCCCCGATCTGCACAAGAACATGTTCTTCGTGTCAGGCAGGTCCTTCAACGTCTCCTGGAGAACCAACTGTTCGTGAAAGCCGAGAAGTGAGTTCCACCGCTCTACAATCACCTTTCTGGGGTATATCATTGCTGAGGGCAATGTTCAGATTGTATCCTGGAAAGGTGGTGGATTGGCCTCAACCTACATCCAGGGTGCAGTTGCAACGGTTTCTTGGGTTTGAAAACGTCTACCGCCGTTTCACGCGGGACTACAGCACCCTGGCGGCCCCCCTATCGGCACTCAACTCTCCCAAGGTACCGTTCAAATGGTCTCCAGCTGTCGACAAAGCCTTTGTGGACCTGAATCATCGGTTCACAACAGCACCCATTCTCATCGATCCGGACCAGTCGCATCAATTTGTGGTGGAAGTGAATGCTTCGGATGTTGGAGTGGGGGCCATCCTGTCCCAGTGATCTGCCCAGGACCAGAAGCTTCATCCCTGTGCCTTCCTGTCCCATTGTCTCAATCCTGCTGAAAGGAACTACAATGTTGGTAACCGAGAACTCCTGGCGGTGAAGATGGCATTGGAAGAGTGGAGGCTCTGGCAGGAAGGAGCAGAACAGCCATTCCTGGTCTGGACCGACCATAACCTGGAATATCTCCATACAGCCAAGCGCCTCAACACCTGGCAGGCCCGGTGGGCCCTCCTGTTCACCAGATTTAACTTCACCCTCTCCTACCGCCCAGGGTCAAAGAATGTGAAGCCTGACACCCCCACCCGCCAATACAGTTCCTCTGCAACACCCAGCTGCCACTGTGGATTGGGGTATTGAGAACCTGGTCCACGAGGTGCAAGGCTCCCATCCTGGACCTGAAGGGGGCCCGGCTAACCGGCTGTTTGTCCCTAATCCAGTCCGGTCATGGAATGAGCTCATTCCTCCAGGCTGGCCTGTCATCCAGGGTCCTGTCATACACTAGCATACCTCCGACAATGTTTCTGGTGGCCCACAAAGGTCCCTGACATCTCTGCCTTCGTTACCGCATGCACAGTGTGTAATCAGAACAAGACTCCACGGCAAGCTCCTTCTGGCCTCGAGTCACTACCGGTCCGTCATCGTCTCTGGTCTCATATATCTCTGGACTTTGTCACTGGGCTCCCTCCGTCTGATGGCAACACTGTAATTCTGATGGAAGTCGATCGGTTCTCCAAGGCCACCCATTTCATTCCTCTCCCCAAACTACCTCCTGCCAAGGAGATGGCCCAGCTTATGGTGCAGCATGTCTTCCGGATCCATGGACTCCCGGATGACATGGTCTCCGATCGGGGTTCTCGTCTCAGCTCTGGAAGGCATTCGGCACCCTTATTGGGTCATCGGCCAGTCTGTCATCCGGATTCCATCCCCAAACTAACGATCAGTCGGAGCGAGCCAACTAAGACCTGGAGACCACCTTAACGTGGCTGGTCTCAACCAACCCCACTACCTGGAGCCGTCAACTGGTCTGGGTGGAGTATGCCCGGAACACCCTTCCCAGTTCTTCCACGGGACTCTCCCCTTTCGGGTGCTCCATGGGGTATCAGCCTCCACTCTTCCCTGAACAAGATCAGGAAGTCAGTGGACCCTCGGCCCAGGTGTTCGTCCGCCACTGTTGGCTTACCTGGAGAAGAGCCAGGGCGGCTATTCTCAAGACCAACTCCAGGTATCGTCGACAAGCGGACCTTCCCTAGACCCCAGCTCCCCACTACCGCATTGGGCAGAGGGTATGGCTTTCCCCCCAGGATCTGCCCCTTCGGGTAGAGTCCCGCAAGCTGTCTGCCAGGTTTATTGGTCCTTTTCCCATCTCCAGAGTCCTGAGTTCTACTGCTGTCCGTCTTGTGTTACCCCGTACCCTCTGTATTCACCCTACCTTCCATGTGTCTAGGATTAAGCCCGTGTCTCACTGTCCTTTATCTTCTGTCTCCAGGCCCATCCCTCCCCCCGGGTTATCGGTGGCCAGCCAGCATATACGGTGAGACGCCTCCTGAAGGTTCAACCACAGGGCAGGGGTTTCCACTACCTGGTTGACTTTGAGGGTTATGGCCCGGAGGAGAGGTGCTGGGTCCCGGCTAAAGACATCTTGGACCCGGTCCTCATTGTCGATTTCCACCGCTGACACCCCGGTCAGCCAGATATGCGCCCAGGTAGGACGCCAAGTGTTGTTGCTGGGGGAAGGGGAGGGGGGTACTGTCACGCCCTGATCTGTTTCACCTGTTCCTGTGATTGTCTCCACCCACTCCATGTGCCGCTTATTTTCCCCAGTGCATTTATCCCTTTGTTTCCTGTCTCTCTTTGCCAGTTCGTTTTGTATGTTTAGTCAAGTCAACCAGCATGTTTTTCCCATACTCCTTTTTGCTATTCTCCTTTTTCTAGTCCTCCCGGTTTTGACCCTTGCCTGTTTCTGTACTCTGTACCCACCTGCCTGACCATTCTGCCTGCCTTGACCACGAGCCTGTCTGCCACTCTGTACCTCCTGGACTCTGATCTGCTTTTGACCTTTTGCCTGTCCACGACCATTCTCTTGCCTACCCATTTGGATTATTAAACATTGTAAAACTCCTACCATCTGCCTCCTGTGTCTGCATCTGTGTCTCACCTTGATAAATTTCACTGCCTTAAGCCGCCTCCAACCGGCCTCACAACTGCAGACAATGTGTATGGCATCGTGTGGGCGCACATTAGCCCATTTTTTTGTTGTTGTGTCTGAGACCAACAGATGCATATCTGTATTCCCATTGATTAGGGCTTAATGCATTTATTTCAATTGACTGATTTCCTCATATAAACTGTAACTCAGTAAAACCAATGGAATTGTTCAATGTTGCGCTTAGATTTTATATTTATATATTTTTTCAGTATAGATTCTGTTACTCGTTTTACTCATTTACACTTATATGGGCATTAGACAGATTTAGATTAGGGATATATTTATATGTTGACAGGAAAGAAGAATATCTGGATTAGTTCATATACAGTCAAAAAAGAGGGGAGTTAGATTATTGTGGGAGAGATTATTCAAACGGGGAGACCTGACTGGACAAAAACACCTCAAAGCCCTTCCACCTTCTCTCCCTGGTCCCCGGATTGTCCCACTGAGTTTACAACCCCAGTCAGACAGAGGTAGCGGACTTGACATGGCAGTCAGGAGAAATGAAGTAAAGGGAGCGACCAGGCGCAGGGGTGGGCACAATATGAATGATCCTAGGCAACAGATGATGGGTATTATCCTATCAACCTGCTGTTAGCTTTACACCACCACCCTCCCTTCTTCCTCCCTCCCTCCCTCTATCCCTACACCCCTCCTCTCTTCTTTTTCAGTGACCAGGAGGTTGCCTTGAGTCCACTGTCTTCCCCTAGCTATAAAACAGCCCAATAATGGGACAGGCAGTGTTGGGGGTTGAAGGTGTTTAGAATAGAAACCTCAGAAGAGAGAAGAGACCATTAGGATGCTACTATAGGAGTTACCTCAGCAGAAGGTTTCCCTTTACTCACTGCCTGCAAATCAGCATTTTCACTGGACAATAGGCTCAGCAGTGGCCCCATGATTGCTTCTTTTCAAATGGTAATGGGCATCCTAGCTCCTCTGCCAGGTTTTTCCTTAGCAAGAGGACAAATTACAGTTTACAAGGCGGGCATGGAAGAAAAATAAAATGAAAAAAACAAATTCTGAGCTGAATATCTTTTTTCGTCCCTCTTCTTTTTTTTATTCAACAAACTGACATGTAAATTACCCTTTAAGTGCTCCACTCCAGGGCTCTGATCATCTCCTAATTGTCGCAGTCAATTGTGGCCAACAGTCTCTTCAATCCCAGGCGCTTTGACAACAAGCACCAGGATCAAAGAGGATTCAACTCCCTTCAATTTCTCTCTATTTATGGAAGTGCCAAAAAGACTACAGTGAGAGGTGAGAGTGAGAGGGCACCAGACCAGCGCTTTACAGAAAGAGAGAGAAGAGAGAGAGAGAGAGAAGAGAGAGAGAGAGAGAGAGAGAGAGAGAGAGAGAGAGAGAGAGAGAGAGAGAGAGAGAGAGAGAGAGAGAGAGAGAGAGAGAGGAAATTATCACGTCACAATAGTAATTTGTTCATTATAGTTCTATAACCCTGATATTTGACAGTGCTCCTGTATTCATGTGCTCCATACACAGGACAGTTACAGCTGATAACAAGCTTGACTCACATATTGATATATTATGTATTGTGTGACAGAGTATTTTAATAGCAATTGTAATGTTTTCTTGACGAATGTGAAACAAGACTATATCTACACCTATATTTGCCTAAACCGTTTAAAATTGCCAGTGTAGGAGAAACCATTGTTAACTGTGGGGCTCCCGAGTGGCGCAGCGTTCTAAGGCACTGCATAGCAGTGCTAAAGGTGTCATTAGCGACCCTGGTTCGATCCCCACCTGCCGTGATTGTAAGTCCCATAATGTGGTGCGCAATTGGCCCAGTGTTGTTAAGGGAGGGTTTGGCTGGGGTAGGCCGTCATTGTAAATCAGAATTTGTTCTTAACTGACTTGCCTAGTTAAATCAAATAAAAATCTGTGAACACTCTTTATCTACCCTGTGGTGACCAGCAGCTTCACTGTGATTATTGTTTTTCTAAGGATGAAAATAAATCACAAACAATAGACAGTGTTCCAACTCACAATGACTAAGGTATTCTCTATTATTTTACATCCTGGTCATTTGAGAGTCAAAGTAACCCCCCCCCCCCTTAGGAGGACTGAACCTTGATGAACACTGATGCTTGGTAGATATCCAACCTGATAATTGTCCTACCATAATTCCATTAAATAAACAGTGGCTGGTAGTTGGGAGGGTGGGCAGAATTACAAGTAATTTTCTGCATTGTTATTCAGCCACATCAATTTGAGTTTATTGGGTTTTTCTCCAAGACATATTACCCTTGCTATGCATCAGGTTAGTGTAAATGAACACACCGTATTGAAATTGTTGAGCGAGAGAGAGAGATAGAGAGACAGGGCAGAATTAGGCCAATATCCACTAATAATAAAAACTCAACAAAGAGCAATTCAGTTTTGGAAACATCTAAAATGCGGTGACCCCCTCTCATACAATTACCAAGCCCTGCAATGCCAAGAGCTGAGCAAAGAAAAGAGTCCCCTCATCTAGCTGGTCCTGGGGCTGAGTTCACAAACATGATCTCTAACACACTGAAGCCTCAGGACCAGAACATCCAATCAATCAGAATAAAACAAATTACAACACAGTCAAAAACAAAACTACATTGCTTTTTGGGAAACACAAGCAGAAGCACAAAGCAAAATGCAGTGCTATCTGGCCCTAAATCGACAGTACACCATGGCTAACTATTTGACCATGGTTACTGGTCAAAACCTTTGAAAAACCTTGACAAAGTACAGGCTCAGTGAGCACAGCCTTGCCAATGAGAAGGGTAGACACAGGAAAACCTGGCTCCCTGTAGAGGAAAGGCTGTGCAACCACTGCACAAGAGCAGAACCTGAGACAGAGCTGCATTTCCTGACGAAATGTCAAAATAAATGTTTAAAAAAAGTCAAACAATTAGAGAGTGTCATTTCCCCAAAATTGAAACCCTTATTCAATGTTTCAAAGACCTCTCTGATGAGAATAGGGCACCCGTCCTGTTGGGGGAGGACGCAGAGAGCTATGGGTTGGCAGCACACTACATTGCTGCCTGCCATAGGGACAGTGTCTGACAGACCAACCAACCTGCACATGTCCTCTATGCTTATTGTTATTGTTCAATGTATGCTTATTTTGACCCTTGGTTATTGTTGTCACTGTTGTCCCGTTGACAATTTTGAGTATTATTACTTTAATATTGTAAATATCCAAAGTAAGCTTTGGCAATATGTACATTGTTACATCATGCCAATAAAGCAAATATAATTGGAGAGAGAGAGAGAGAGAGAGAGAGAGAGAGAGAGAGAGAGAGAGAGAGAGAGAGAGAGAGAGAGAGAGAGAGAGAGAGAGAGAGAGAGAGAGGAGACATGGTTTGAGGAAATAAGTTAGTTATATTAATTATATTTCTATGTCCTAAGAGGAAGTAGCTAGCATCATATATGGAGGCAGACATTAAAAGGCTGATATGCAAATGCAGGGAAGAGATTAGAGATACAACAATTATTCAAATGTTTGATTAATAATGCATCATAGCCACCCTCATTTATTAATTCCAGGGAGCGATAAGTCATGAGTCAAGAGTGAAATACGTTTTCCTGTTTCCTGAGCAGCTTACCTTTTTTTAAAAACACACTTTGGGTGAAAGAGGACTAACTTGTGTTTATGTCAAATATGAACTTATTGTGTTTTATGTTTTTATCTCTTCTGGGTATAAATACTTCGCAAAGAGGGAATATCAAAATATTAAACCAGAAATGCTGGTTTTCTGAGTCCCTCATAGCCTCCCTCCACCAATCTGTTACTTTTCTGGCCACTGGGGACTTGACCTCTTTCCACGGGAAAGATTCAAAGTAAAGCAGAACATCTGATCTGTCTCTTATTTGAGCAGCTCAAATGAACAAGTTGTAATTTGCAGTCTCAGATAGAGTCACCATGCACTTACTCGGTTGATTTTAACAAGAGCAACCAACAGAAGAAAAATCTATAGTTTTCTGATGTAATCTTTTTGTTCACAGTCTCAGATAGAGTCACCATGCACTTACACTGTTGATTTTAACAAGAGCAACCAACAGAAGAAAAATCTATATGTTTCTGATGTAAGCTTTTTGCTTCTAAGCAATCTGTTCTGTTACTTTGCAATCTCTCTCTCTCCTCTCTCTCTCTGTCTCACTTTCTTTTATATACACTGAGAAACATCTGAAGTGTTTTTGAGAAAAGCACAAGCAAAGGAGAAGTGCTCATTTGCCTGTAAGGCCTGTAGCGAATGTAAACTAAATTCATTTTCACGTTTGAGGCTTCTCCTCGAAGATCACACACACACACACGGTCGCCTCTGTTCTCTAACTGTCCGTCAATCTCTCACGTTCTTCACTCTGTTACACTGCGAGCAATGGTGGAGTATTAAATGGCATCATATCTACGGCTATCTACGGCAGTGGGATCAAAATATCACAGAACGGGTCCCATAGAGAGACCTACAGGCGATGTTCTTGTGGTGATTGTAGTGAAGGGAGAGAGAGGGAGAGTTGAAAACAAACTAGAGGGATAGATGTGATCTGGTGAAGAAGATGCTTTGTGTCACACCATTATCATGTAGGCCCTTATACATTGTATTGTATACCAAACATCTTTAGAAGGCTTTCAACTGTATGTTTAGGGCCTCAGACATACTGTATGCTCACCATCGTTGTTAGAAGCTGTCAGCGGTATATAGGATATATGTAGTCATAAAAGTAGTCATACTTTATGTAAGACATTGAATTATCTTCAGCATAAATCTTACTTACCGTAATGTATCATATACCATACTTGTGGTTTGTGAAATTATTTAGGGGCGACATTAAAACAGTGAAATGTAGAGCAGCTTTGGGGTATGTTCTCATGTACAGGAAATGACACAGTCCTGTTCTCCTCCTCCTCCTCCTCCTCCTCCTCTCATCCCCCCTCTCTTATTTAGTTTGGGGATTCCATTCCGTTAGATTCTTTCCCCACCACCACCTGTGAATTCTCCTCCTCCTCCTCCTCCTCCTCCTAAGTTTTAGCACAGATGTAACATTTCTGGGAGCAATTCCATCATGATAGCTGCTCCTTTCCCAGCACAGAACAGCAGTCCTGCGGGGAGTTGGAATCCAAAGATAGCTGTGTTTCCATGGGACTGTATGGGGAGTAAAACATCAATTATATATCTTTGGAAAATATAATAATTTGTGGCTGGTTTGTAATTATACAATAGACTAGGATTTGTGTAACTGCTGTACTTTCACCTGACAAGTCATCGTGGCAATGGTCAGATAAAACGTCTTATCAGTGTACAAAGAAACAACGTGTTATGCTTATGATACTGTTACAGCAGGTGAGAGGTAACATCTGGTACCTGATATAATCACGAAACGTAGTGTGCTTCCGCAGTGTAGTCTATAAACTGAACGGAGTCACCATCTGTTCTCTGCATTCAAAGTGTGGCAGAAAAAAAAAGTTATTGGATTCACTCATCATTCTCCACCTTCCCCCTTTTCTTTCAAAATATGTTCCACCTGATGAGGGTGATTTCGGGACCCTAAACGATCAGTAATGACTTTGACATATTTTGTAATCCTCACTTGTTAAAAAAAATATAAGTGCACCGTATTTTAACGCTAGAATCCTTATACCTGACAGGTGTGTAAACCAATTGACTGGTTGAATAACCACCAGGCTAAATACCAGGATCATTACTGATTCCACTGTGTATTCTGTACTGCAACACTATGTTATAAAACCATAGGCCAATACTGCTTTTGTGGTGCATAGTATATAAGCTATACAGTTTTATTGTTGCACCACACGATCATTTAAATGTCAACCTAGCTGAAATTGACATAGCCTATATGTATTTACTGCTTCATAAAACGATCATATTTAATTCCTTGCTAAATGCATATGTAATGATAAATCTGACAAAGGGCATATATTTGCTCTATTGATATAACTCATACCAGCAAACATGGCACGTAAAAATAAAGACACTTGCTTTCTAGAGCCACAAGAGTGTGTTGTGTTTCCTCTCAATTAAATTAACAGATTCATTAACTCTAAGGTCCCCCTATAGGTCAACTATCGTCAGTAATCCCTTTTCACGCTGTATATGTTTATATAAAATATTCAAGCTGAAAGCAAGGAATGGTGTCACTCAGAGCGCGCGGGAATGAATGAGCAGGGACACCGCTCCAGTTGTGGAGCGGCAGCACAGAGGGATTTGGCAAGTCAGACAGAGACTATGCACTTGCTTGACATACATTCAGTGCTCACTTAAAATGAATGACTTTGCGTCTTTATCTGGCATGGAATTGCAGGCTATTATTTGCTGTCAAAATCGGAAGCGAATCACACGCCTACATCAGTCTTAATCTCACACACATGCTGTACATAACATTAACACACAAAGCAGATTACTCCGTGGAGCTGCAAAACTTGAGTTAGGAGTAGCCTACTTACCAGCTGCAGTAAAGCGGGATCCCCTTCTTCAAGTCTGTAACGCACTATCACCAGGCTGCGACCAATAACAGCTGCATAAATGACAACAAAGTTATTTTGTACATACCTAGCTAATGAAAATATAACAGTGCAACATAAATAGAGTAGTAGGCTATAAATAAATACAATACTGTACGTGTAATAGTAAACATAATAATCATAATATTACAAATAAAAAAGTATATGAATATTCTTAATAATAATCATAATCGTAATTAATACAATTATATATAATTCATTAAAATTAATTGCAGATAAAAATATTGAAAAATACTCTAATAGCAATCTATTTTCAGCTGTGCTGTCTATATCGACCGCCTTTTGGAATATTTAATGCCAGATGTTGAGCACCTTTTCCTCTCGAGCTGTGCTTCCGAGTTCTCTGGAATCTGATTGGCTTTGGACAAAGGCATCAAACAGTCGAGCCTCTTGATTGATGATTTAATTATCCATACAGTTGATAACTGCATAGGACAGGACAGAAAATGTAATACTTTATTTACATAACCAATCACAGCGTTGCAAAGGTGGAGCCTCCCTCTCCATCTATAGTGAGAGACAGACAGAAATAGAAACAACAGCGTCACAAGGAAATAAATGAATAAATCAAATAGAGAAACCTTAATTGGAGTAATAACCATGTCATATAGTTGCAATAGAGTGAAATATTTTGGTCGATATAACCTTGAATAACACCTGTGAAAAAAAGGAATAAAGTACACACGTGACGTCTTTCAATTCCGGTCAGAGTGATGAGTTCACATACACTTTGTTTAAAACACACCGTGAAAACTTCAAATAAAGTACCTGTACGCACCTGACTCCACCTGGCACGTGCGAGAAGCACCTCAATATACACACATCTCTGTCGCTCTTGTAGGTGCATGGGGCATGCGCCGTTATACATGCGCCACTCATAGTGGTTATTACGATAGTAAAAATAAACGCACGGCCATAGAGGAGGCAAATAAATAAACGTTTACAAATATAAAACATTAACAACCCAAACCGCTGATGCTCACTTCCATAACACTCTGCAACCTTTTACTTTCATCCCTGTGTGAGAGTCAGTCAAACTTGCAACGCTATCATTTGGGTCATTTTCCCCCCTTTCAGTTGTGGTCGTGTGGGTTGAATATGAGAGTGTTCCAACTTTTCTTCTTCCGGATAATATTCTTGCTTCTTCGGCTGCTTATACGTGGTAGTCATAGTCCGACAGTCACAGTTCATTTCACTCGGATCAAACAGCCTGGGAGAGAGAAAAAAAACGTATCACGTTTACCAAAAGATGCTCACGTTTGGTCCTGCTCAATTATCCCCTCCCGTGAAGACAGGTGGCGCGTGTCCCAGGGTTGGTTCTCTCCTCTCCTCCGTATTACAGAAAAGAAAAAGAAAAAAATGTCATTAGAAGAGGCGTAACACGTCAGTCCGTCCCCAGGTTTGTTTCCTGGAGTGTCTGAAAGAGATCAGTCCTAACCTGCCCTAGCAGGAATAACGGTCCTTCCGAACCACTATTTCTAAGGCTTTATTATCGTTGCAAGGATCCCTGCACATTTCTCTCCGCAATTGCTAACCGCTGCAGTCTTGTGTTATCACTACAACCGAAGTCAACCGAAAAGATACTACTATACGAAATCAGGTATGTGTCCATTTCTTTACCTCGACTAATAACCTTTATAAAATAGGTCATTTATCATTTTTGAGATTGCGACTTAGAGCTTTTATAAGGGCTTTGGTGCTATAGTATTGCGTTCACTTTAAACTTTCTCTACCTGCACAGGTGGATTGAGGTAGCGGTGCGCTTTAATAAGTATCAAGGCTTGCAAGTGCGTTCCAACAGAGAAGATGCCGTTTTATAGAATTTGATGAAAAGCCTACTCTTCGAGCCGAAAAACCATGAGAAAAAAAATTAACAAGCCCGGTCTTATTCAGCTTTGGATTCACTTTCACCGAGCCAAGCACGCACCCTTTTGTATCCAACTCGTTCTTGTTAGTGTCTTTCTGTATCTTTTGGTTTCGTTGAGCAGAAGTTGTCTGTCTCACAATATGGTAAATATTCGCTTATCATATAAACGTCATTTACATTATTTTGTTCAAATAGCTATAATATGTTTCATATCCTGTCTGGATAATTGTATTTTTTTGTTGACACATCATTTTGTGGTATTTGTTTTTGTGTGTTTATTTGTTTTTCCTGTCGTGGGTCGTTCCCCATAGTAATCCATTGGCAGAATTTAACCAACTCATTTTGCACGATTAGTCCATTGAAAGCATGAACGTTTTCATGTTTTGTCTGTTTTTACTTGTTTATGTATGTACGTTTTTCAGCATGATAGGCCTAAAACGTAAAATATGCATGTATATAAAATGAATCTTAAATGAACAAATGTTGTAATTTTCGTAAATTAATAGTGGAGTACATTTACATTTATGCATTTAGCCATACGTATTTCACAACATAGCTTTTTGAAACATCTTTCATTTGTATTGTTTTGTGTTGTAAGTGATATAGGCCTAGCGGAGTGAAATTGCTCTTCTTTCAACCCTGTGATATTTACATTTGACACAAAGCCTATTGTTGAACTCATAACTTTAACATTGCCTCTGTCATCATCAATATAGGTTACTCTCAATGTTTTTTTAAAATGTAGGTTATATAACATAAACCCAGAGAAATCAATGTGGGCCTACTGTTTGCGATATACGAGTTCTTTTTTTATATATCGAAGCAGAACATAAAATGAAAACAGCACAAAAGAAAGAAAAGGAGCAATGGTAAAACTTTTCTTATTTGAATTAACACAATGTAAAACGCATGCTTAACCCAGCACGGCCATGTCTTAGTGAATTATGCCTCATACTGAAGGTGTAACTCCCTGTCTCCCCCTTTCTCTGCCTCTCCTTCCCCGTCGTCATGTTCACTTCCACTTATCATCATCCCGATCACTGGCATCGTACAGATCAACAATACATTGATCGACCCCTTATCGTACTTTAGCATAGGTATAACATAAAATGTGTATATTGTGTTTTCTATTATTTTCTGTTTTATTTGGCGCCTGATATTTAAATGGTTTCTCCCAGTCAGTCCAGTGTACCCACATTGTTGCTGCCTGTGTTTGGTTGTTAGATATTGAGCCTGCGTGCTGCTGCTGCTGCTGCTGATTCAAGGAGTCGAGTCCATGCGAGCTGCCATCTGATCCACTCTTATCAATGAAGCACGAGATCATGGCGGATGGCCCCAGGTGTAAGAGGCGAAAACAAGCCAATCCAAGAAGGAAAAACGGTAAGAAAATACATAAAAATAACAAACTGTCATTTGCAAAATATGTTTGTTGTCGATCTAGAGCTCTAATGTTGTCACTGTGACTGTAGTTCAGAGGGGCTGGCTACGAATTACCAAATGCGTGTTTTTGTTCTGCTCTCGTCTCATAGGAAATAAAGGGACACTTCTAACTGGGAAATAATGCATAATGTGTCCGTATTGCACTGTGTACACAGGCGGGACTGTCTATCCTTCATTGTGAAATTAGGAGCACAACGTCTTTGCTCATTTCGTAATTTTTACAGAGACGATTTGACGGAAGTTGTAATAAGTTGAGAGTTTATCGTTGCGCGAAAAGACTGAGTAGCAGTGAGAGGAATTTCAGAAAGTTTCCCTGCCCATATAACGGTTCAGTCGCGAAGTCGCTTATTGTCCACCAAGACAAACCCGTTAGATGAGGACTGATTTTATTTGCTGTTCTGTAGTTGACGTACCTGTAGATTTAGTTGTTTGAGCATTTTTTTTCAGCAAGTGTTTGTTCCTTATGCTACACATTGCTTAGATTCTCATACTTCTGAGTATATTATGCCATTAATGTAATTCGTTTTTATATGTCTAAACGCTATTGGTATGTTTAGTTCTCGCGTTGTACCCAAATTATTTGTTACAGTGTTACATCTACTTTCTCTCGAAACATTGTCCCCTTTTAGTAAGGAATGATTAGTGTCCCACACCGTTGGCAACTGACAAGAATGTGAAACAGAACATGGGTGAACAATTCGCTGTGAACATGCTGTAATAGCTTGGTTTACTAATTTATTATAAACAAATAAGATGGCATGTGCGCTAAGATGGTGATATTGACCTGTGGTGTGTCTCGTGACATTTATTTTATTATTAGCAATATGAAGCGCTTGTATGGAGAAAATAGCGGTGAAGGATACGTTTGTCACTCCATTGTCAACTGTTTGTCCACCCACCGAACTGTGTTACACGTTGGGAGTTATTGAACCATGTCGTGGATGGCTTTTCCTAGGGAATATACGTGTGTCCCTTTCCCTTTTGGAGACTGTAGACTACAATACACCCCGTGCCCAAGAAAATCCAGCATCACCCCAGGTCTGGGTCCCGAGATCTTTTCTTACGCGGGAATGCTTTGCATTTTATTTTTGTACCTGGTATTTTCAGTCTCTGTTGTTGTGCAAAGTGGTCTTATCAAATGCGTATGAATTTTGCTTGTACTTGTGAAACGTCTCCCTTTATGTGGCTCTTTTCCTTATTAAATGTTGTGTATTGATTTCGTACAATCAATAAAAGGAGAGTCATTGACAATTACAAGCGTAGCTTCAAGCTTGTTGTTGTTCTGAATAACAAAAGATCGGAGTGAAAGTAAGTTCCCCTTTTCACTGTAGTTTTTAGGAGATAAGAATGTTCTTGCCTCCTTTCTTGCCTCTGAGCACCAGTTCCCACCTGTTCCAGTAAACAAAAGTTTGGATTACTTTAAAACACTCCATTCAAGTAAGTATTTTCTGACAAACACACACCTGATGATTGACATTTGCATTTGTCAGAAAGAAAAATCCTTTCAAGTTCCTTCTATGCAACAGCAGAAAGCAGCAAGCAACCTCACACACTCTCAATGCAAAAATAATTAGCATGGTATTTTAGTCGCTTCCCCCTCAGTGCTGATGTGGTGTGCAGTGTGCACATATTATAGGCTGACTGAGCAAGTAGAAATTCGCCATTCTTGATTCTATCATATTTTTTAATATGCCATTGTGATCACGGAGTTGCCCCCCCTATTTACATTTTCTCGTCACGAGATGCCTTCAATAGCTCTCTCCCTTTGGGAATGCTGTGGTTGAGCTATTCAGACAGAGTGGATTTTATTTTCTCCCCTGGATGCATGGAGAGATGTCATAGGAGCTGAGCTTGTGTGTCTGGCCGATAGATAACACCACTATATAGCTATATATGAGGATCCTTATCAGGCTGACATACTGAGATTACTTGAATGCAGTAAACAAGACAGAAAACCTTAGACCATCAATTGAAATATTTTGAATATTGATAGATTTATGATGTAAATTATTTATTTACGATATGGGTAGAAAAATACATTATTTTATGCGTGACAGTTTGTCATGTTTTCCAGAAGACATTTCTCTGTGGTTATAGAATATTTTTTAGTAGGATTTCAACGTTTTGATTCACATTTATAGCTACATTTTATAGACAGTATTCTGACCTTAGAGTGAGATTCTGGAATTCCAGGTACATTTATTCAGATCAGGTTATTTGGTCACATTATAGTAGGCAATAATGCTTTTCTAGCCATGCATGGTGTATTTGGCTTCGCTGTTTGTTGATAACACAACTTTGGTGTGTGATTCTATAGGCCCACATATGATACTATACATACTTATCGCATCCAGAGCTAAAGAGTGTAAAGTCAATCTCACAGTTCGGTGCAACGTGATATTGGCAACCCTGTAGTTTTTTGGAGTTTTCTCTCTGCCTGCCTTCCCAGGTGTTGCAAGTCAGACCCAGCTGAGGCTCTACCTCGCTGTGTGTTTATAAGTACAGCTGGCAAAGTACTCCACAAACCTTTTCCCTTCTAACTTCATTAGTCAATCAGTACTGTTAAAAATGAGTACTTTTGAATGGCACACTTTCACTTTTATTGCTCTCTCAGTATGGGTAAAGAGACATTTGCAATGGGATGACAGACAGTGGTACTGATCAGTATCTCCCGCTCATCTATTTTGTTTACGTTCAACTCTGGAGTAGTGTTGGGAGTTGTGTGCGTTATGTGGTTTTGCTTGTATTGGGTGTGCCATTTTATGAGGTGGTACATATAATGGTACCACTTTTTTCAGGGGAAGTTTAAAATGTAAACGTTGAAATTCAGTTTTCCCAAAGGTCTGTTTATCTGATATTTCCTGTAATACAATACAAAGACCTATACCTTTTCAATCAACAGAAAGCCTCTCCATAGATGTTCCCATGCTCCAGAATATATTGATTACATAATTGAAGGTATATAAAAAAAGAAGAAGCTTTCCAGCTTCTCTCTCTGTCTCTCTCTCTCTCTCTCTCTGGCTCCAATAGTTTAATACAATGCTGTGAATGTGATTATAAAAGCCTGTGTGCATTCACGCTAAAGATATAAAGGAGTCCTTCTAATTCTTTAGCCTCAGCCCTGCTTTCAGCCCAAACAATGGCAGATTCCTTCGAGTCTAAACATTTTGTCCATCTCTATTATTCATTTGCTTTTAAGGTGCATTTACTCCCCAGTCGAAGAGAAAAAGCCCCCCCCCCCCCCACCCCCCTTTCCCTTTTCACAAATTTTTCCTCTTCCCAAGGTAGGCACTATTTTGTTGCTGTCACAGGGAAAAGGAGGGCAGGTTCGCTGGCGCTCACGGACAATTGATTGTCAGTCGTAATGTGTTTCATTTACATGTTTAGAACGTCAATAGTGCTGGGGTGTCCCACTGTACCATTCACGCTGCCATTCCCACAAGGGTGCAATTGTCTAAGCAGCCAAAGCTAGTTACCTTTTCTGATGGCTTTTTCACTCGGGCAAAAATGGAAAGGGCGGTGTTGCCATGGCGCATCAGTGTTTAGAGAAGGATTATTTTGTTTAAGCAAGTGAAATAATTACTGCAGATATTACGAGCCAGCAAGAAATGATCTCCTGTCGGCAGGGGCCTGCACTGTTCGCATGGCAGCAGTGACAGTGGTGAGGCATGAGGTGTCCAGACAGACTCAGGGTTTTTAGAAAAGCTATTTCATATGAGGTATTATTAGATTGTTTACTTAAGACTCATAGACTGATGGTGTCTGGTAATGGTAGATACAGAATGTTGAGGATGTGTCTTTTTTGTGCACTTTTCCCAAAACAACATCCTGATCCTGATTTCTGGCATGTCGTTATGCCAGAGACCTTTGTTGCCCTTTTCACCCTTTTCAAGCAGATACAGTTTGGTTGATGCGTCACTGTAGTTTGATGTTTATAATTCTTTATCAAACGGGGTTCATCATAAGCTAAATATATCCTTCTGCTCAAACTACGATAGTCGGACGTACACCACTGAACACTTTTGTGTTACCGGATCTCTACCTGTTAGAGTTCAGAACTTCCGGAATAATACAAAATAAAATAAAATATGCATTCCATTGCCTAGTGTGGTGACTTTCGACTTAGCAAAGGTTTTAGTTCATTCAAAACTACATAGATCTCCTTAACATCACATTCAGCCACAAACACATGTTGTGTTTGCTGTGATGAACCGGATTAACGCCAGTATCAGATGAATCTGAATCGGACAGAACACGACCGTCTCTACAGTCGGATGCCGATACGCAACTTTATCCCAAAACATTTTGTCTGTTTAAAAAAAAAAATATTTCCCATTTTATTTTTTTGTTTTTGGGTTCTCTATTTTTTTTTCTCCCTCTCTGGCTTGTGAAGATATTTTCGCCTAACGGGGAGAACACACACAGCAGAGGCACCGTTAGCTGAACCCCTGACACCGCGGTCTTTGGAATGCCTTAGGTACGATTTCACTTTCGCTCACATCAATGCTGACCTGAATGTCTTTCATATCTGATCCGCCGTGTCTCTCCTAGTAAACATCCCCCGAGGGGAGAACAAAGAAAGGAGCTCTTCTTCTTCTTAATCACAATTCAGCCCTTTCACCGCCAGCAGGCTACATTTGCATTCAGCATCAGAAAGGCCGAGATGAAAAGGGGGAAAAAGGAAAGCAAGAAAGGAGAGCAATAGCAAAAAAAAATGGCAGAAGGGTGGGTGGTGAGCAAAATAACTTAGGTGTTTGTGGCTGTTTGTTGGGCGTCCCCTGGTTACTAGCCTAATATAGCTCCTACTCTACTGGGGTAGGCCTGGCCCTCCTGACGGTCAGATAGTGTTACGAGATGGCATGCCTGTACTATTCATGGACACTCACTCTCACACTTAAAAAAATAATAAATGAAAACGTGTCTGAGATGGATCAGATTCTGACTTAAGAAGTCTGTACTAGCTAGGAGCAGGTGTGTTTAGACACAATTACTTTTTGGGGGTGTTTTTTTGTTGCTGTCCATTTTGAAATAAGAATTGGGGAGCAAAGCAGTGCTTATGTCTACTGTTATTTGTCAAATTGCATTCTCACATGATATTGTAGGGATTCCTTGTGGATGTGTGTTTGTATGTCACTAGAAGAGCAGGTGTGAAAGAGGTCAATAGGAGAGACTATTTCTGGAGTTGTTGCATTGTGATCTTTCAGAGTATCATGTTAGTTGATACACTATGCTGGGTTTACTGAGAAAAGTCTAGTAGTTGTGTTATGAGATTAAAATAAAATCCCGTTCAAACAGTGTTGCCATTTTTGTTTTTCTTTACTTTATAGCTCAGTACTCGTTCTACTTTAAGATTAGATTTGGTCCTCCCCCCTCCTAGAAATCTGGACCAAAGTTTAACCGCATGCCTCCGCTCTTCTCTTAAGTTGGTTGGCGAGATATCTTTATTGTGTAGTGAGATCTATTTCTTCTCTCTCCTCTCTCTCAATCAGACTAAAGAATCATGTATGCAAATCCGTTGCCAAGCTTTCAAAGGGGGGGATGCTTCAGCCTACAACTTTAAATGCATCATGTGATATGAATTCCATATTCTTTCTTTTATTTTCCAACCAGAACTTTTTGTTAAGAAAAAAAAGGGTTATTACTACACCTTCCCCCCTTCCCAAGCTGACCGGGATTTAGACAGATTTACTTCAGCAAACACCTTTGACACTGGGGGAAAGTAGGAGTCTGTTTGCAAAAGGAGTCTTTTGTTCCGAGAGGTGCAGGGATAATTCTTTACTAGGCAGGCGTGATATTAACCCATGCTTCGATACCAGGGGAAGTGGTTAACTCTTTGTGTTACACACACTCACTCTTTACTTGGACAGTTCAGGTTTCTGCTCTTCTCATGCATAGACCATTTTCTCAGCTCTGTTGAAAACTTTCCCTTCCGATGCCTTCTTCTTATGTAAGTTTTCTGAAGTAAAGAGTCAGGACAGCCTGTTCCATGTTCTGCTCGGTATTTTTTGTGTGGAAAAGCTACGAGATTTTGGATAGGGGACTCTCTTGGCTTTATGGAATAACCAACCCATGATTATAGCTGAAATTCCTTCCCTCTGCAATAGCTTCAGCTCTAGTTGCTGTTCTGCTGGCAATGTCTTCTGTGCTGCTTACATATGTCACTGCTGAGGACCACAGAATGCAAGTAGTACTGCTGAGTTTCTTGCGTCATCAGTGACTAAGAAAAATGCATGAATCATAACCAATGAGAAGGCAGTCCTCAAGCCTCTGGGCTTAATATGTTGATTTAATGTCTTAATATTCATAATGCTTAAAGCGAATAGACATTTGATCATGTTTTGATGAGGCGTAAGTCTTAAGTGTGACTTGTTTTGAGACCCGGTTCACTTTATCCACCTCTAATTCTTTGTCCTGCGCTGGATCATATCGTGCTGTATTTGGTTGTATGTGTGTTGTCCGTAGTTCAGGTTGTGTGTGTGTGTGAGGACTTTAGGGACTCCCGGGTGGGAAAGATTGAATGATGGAGGAGAAGTGACAGAATTAAAGGTGTTTGCGGCGCCATTCCGCCGTGACTCGTCCTCTAAGCCCGTCTCTGTCACCGTCCTCTTGGGATTTGACAGTTCATATCCACTCCCCTTTAAGAATGTGAACCCACACACAACTGAAGTTGGGAAAATATTCAGTTGAATGTCTTTCTCTTCTTTCTTTCGTTCGTTCCTTGGCTCTTTTCCTTTTTTCTGTCTGTGTGATACAAGACACAAGGCAAACACTGAAATTGAAACTTCAGTGGACTGGCAAATAATGGCATGCATTTGGACTTTTCATTTATCTGTGTACTTCCTTATCCTAAGCCCACAATGTTTTATGCATTGGGTGAGAAAAATACATTTTAGAAAAATATCATGCCTCATTTCACGTTTTCTCAAGTGAAAATGCAAAGTCTTTATTCGGCCCATCCATTCGGTTCCCATCCCACTGTTTGCACACATCTAGTTGTTTACAATGGCTTGCGTGTGATTTTCAAAATGTTCCACGTGTCAACTTTCCTATTTGCAAGGTACACATGATATGACTCGCGACAGGTTGCATAGCAGGTGTGAACTAACATTTCGATTTCTTAATTAAAACAAATTGCAAGCTTAAAGGCACCGTGTTTTGTGCGCATAATCTTATATTTCATGATGATGTTTTGCATGTGACTTACAGTCAGCATAATACACAGCAACTCGGCAGTTCTAGCAATACACCGTCTGTGCTCCAGAACAAGAAAAATACAATGGAAATCACAATGAAAATCTCCCATCCTGCTGATTGTCCTCTTACAATATACATCTGGATTTTCCTCATGAGTGAGTAAGTATAGTGCCGACATGCATGACATTTGTGGCTGCTCCACATCCCCCATAGCCTAAACAGCATGTATTCCGCAAGTTCAATAATGACTGTATTATGGCCTATAGAAATATTGGTGTGCTAATGATAATGACTAAGAGTATAGCGCGCCATACTGCTGTCGGGGATAGGGAGGGGGTCTACTAAAAAGCTAAAAAGGAAGGTAGCAACACTAGAAAATAAAAGGCTCTTTATCTGATTAGATGGCTTTTGATGTGGTTGGTAGTGAATGAATGGCACCGTATTTCTCGGTCCACTGTTCGTTATCTGCATGTTCAAAGTTGTCACCTTTATGGAAAAACAGTGCTAAAAGCGGTTCCTCAGTTTCCTGTTTGATCCTCTGAAGTCGGTAGATTTCGTTTTTTTTCACCAGGTCTGACCACAATGCACGCACACGCACACGCATGCGCACGCACACGTACACACACACACACACACACACACACACACACACACACGCTTTGATGTATGTTTGATTGTTGGGTGGAAGAGCACTTCTGGCAAGGTCATGGACACATGGGACAATCACTAAGAGATTGTCAGATTAAGGTATCATGACATTTGGAAATGTAGGACTTTTTCACATACGACTCTATGCGTTTCACACTGTTATACTATTACCCTTAATAAGACCTAATAGAACATGTTGCCTCATTCCAGGTCATTTCCTTTCATTTGTTTGAATCATGTTGAAGCCAAGTCACCTAAGAGAGATTTTTCTCCTTTCCTACCTTTGCCTGGTTGGAAATGGAGACGGTTGTGTCTGTCTTGATTAAGGACGTACTGGGTCCGCGTTGAGTATCATGGAAGGTAACCGTGCCGTTGTTATTTCTATGCAATATGCGGTCGATTGCTGTGCAGATTCAGTCATTTGTAGCTCTACGTTTTTGTCACTTTAAACGCTTTCATCTTATCGTTTGATCAAATGAGCTCTTAACTGAACGTTGCAGCAATAGAGGAAATTGTATGAAATTACATTTCCCCTTGTTATTCAAACATACATTTAACCTTTGGTAAAAGTGAGCCAGGAAGAGAGAGAGAGAAAAAACACACACCTCCCCCCCCCCCTTTAAATGTCATCGGTAGTAAGGACACGTGTAAAGATAGTGTGTGAACCAGTCTGGCCTTGTAAAAAACTCAGAGGTGAATTCTTGCGTTAATAGGTTCTGACTGGCGATGGAGCCCCCACTGAACGGCCTGCGTCCCGCCGCTGTCAAACACCAATGTCAAACGAACACCTCCTCAGGTAGCTGGAGGATAATCACACCGACAGGCCTGTCCTCAGCCTTTCTGACACACAGGACCAGAGTCATGTGGTGGAGGCAGGGTCAGGGGAAAAGGGCTCGGGTTGAGGGCTAGGGTATATTGCTGGGAATGGGGTAGGGGTGGAGGGCTAAGGTTAGGGTTGGGGCTGGGGTTGGGACTAGTTGCGGCTAAAAAAAAAAAGGCCTGAGCTGACTTGGTGCTTAGACTACCCTAGCCTTTACCTGCGCTATCGCTGACTGTTTACCCTCTGTAAGTCCAGGCTCGACCCCAGCCGTCAGTAATTACTGGCTACTCCCTGCTTTCCTACCCAAAGGAAGATTCACTCTTATCACTCCAGCGTCTTGTTCCAACATTCCTGAGATAAATTCTCCATCACTTTGTTATTCTTACTACTTAGGGGTATTAGTATTAGCATGCCCATCAAAGCAGACCTTGTACTTTCCTTCTCTCCACGGCCATATCAGTGGTCGTACATTACTCCTGGGATGCGCCATTGGCAGCAGCATAGTTGAATAATGTACGGGCAGAGTCGTATCGAACTGAGCCGCTGACATCAAAGGGAGTCAGGATGATGAAGTAATGTAAATATATGGCTGGTAGCGCGGAAGTTAGGTTAGAGCCACACAGGTACTTAGTCTTGTGAATTAAAGGATTAATCAAATTGCACTTCACGGTCCAGGTACCTGGTTGCATCAGGGCTTTGTTAAGAACATGTGTAGGAGGAGAAAGTCTCTCAATATTCTGTCTGTTTTCATTCAAATGGCAGGGACATGTAGAGAGGTGGTGAGGTAGAGGGAGAGAGCGTGTGAGAAACAGAGAGGTAGAGAGAGAGAGAGATATTTTCCCTGTATGTATTCTAATATTGTATTGGTCTGGGATATTATAGTATCTCAACATGCCGAGTAGACTACCTTGTAAACTGGCAATCACAGGATCTCTAATGTTATTACTTTTCATAATTAGTTACAGCAACACTCGTTCCATACTGCCGGAAAGGAATATTCCTTAGTAATTAAAGTCATGAAATATTCAGTTATGCCTACCTTTTCAGCAGTCTCGCAAATGAGGCAGCCATTTTTAATGTCCACACTGCCTCTGATTTTATTATAATGGCAGCTTGGCACATCTGCAATTAGTACTTCTACTGACAGTTACCGTTTCTGAGGAGCGGTAAGAGGTAGCGAGGGGACACGGGGCGGCGGGGGGACGCGGAGCCAGGCGCTATTACATGTGCACCAAAAGCCTCTCTCTCTTTAACCTTGTTGTGTTTTTTTCTTCCTCTCCGACGCAGAGGTTACCTTTTCCCAACGGTGCAAAATCGACTTGACATAACTGTTCATCAGTTTCAGGATTCTCCCCTGAGGTATTTGCATCAAATCAGCTCAGTCAAGCTTCAAGTTGAAATTGGCAGGCCAGAACCTGACAGCCAGGGTAGGGACCGGGGTAAGAGACAGGGAACTGACAGTGGCAGGGCGGGAGGGTGAGACAAATCTCTCCCTGGCTGGCCAGGGTGGAGGAGAGAAGCGAGAGAAAAGGGCCCTGAGCGAGCTAGGTCACATGGGTAATGGGCGCAAAGTTAGGCGGATGAAGGGATGAGTAGGCCTTTTTTCTCTAACTTTTTCTTCCCTTTTTCTCCTCTGCTTCCAAATCTCTGTGGTAATGGCCATCTTTAGTGTTGTCTTTTATTGGGTTTTGGGGGGGGTGGATATGAGGACAAACATTTGTTGTTTGGCTGGAATAGTGACTTGGAAAAATTGGTTTAGTGCAATGGATGATATTGCTGAGGATAAAAACCACTCAGTGAGTGAGTGCAGTGGTGGATATTGAGCGTCAGGCTTTCAGAGTTACTCTGTGCATCAGAAAAAGTTGTACACTTACACACATGCATGCACAGACACACGTGCACGTGCAAACACACGCACACACACAAACACACACACACACACACACACACACACACACACACACACACACACACACACACACACACACACACACACACACACACACACACACACACACACACACACACACACACACACACACACACACACACACACACACACACACACACACACAAAGAGAGAGAACAAATGCAATTGTAGCACCTTGAATCGCCTGAGTTACATAGAAATTGGGTTGTAGCAGGACACAGATGAGCAGTACCGTTATCTTCTTGAATTACTCTCCTCTATACCCCTTAGAGAAATCGAGATAAGGATTTGTTTGATGAAACTTTTAGTGATTCTTCGCTGCTCCAATTCTGTCTCTGCGACATCACAAAGCAGGACGAAAATTCGACTGTAAAATGTTTCAAATCCCCTAAGGAGAAAGAGTTGAAATCCTCTTAACATATATTCTTATTAAAGGGGAAGTCAAAGATCTAGGTGACTATCATTGTTTCTTGTATGTTCTCTTTTTTTAAAATCTTTCCTATGCACACATGCTTAAAATGTATTTGCCCCTTTAACAGCCATAGAGCCTGGGAGAAGTATGACACTTTCTCACGTCTTTTTTTTCAATCTCTCTTTCTTGCCCTCTCTCTCCATCTCTCCCCTCTCTCTGTCTCTCACTCCCCCTCTCTCTCTGTGAGCTTTGCATGTGACAGCCAGGGCCTGACGGGTTGATGGCCGTTCGACAGGCAGCATTGAGTCAAAGTGGTGTGACGGCAGAGTTTTGTTAAGCTGGGAACAAAGGCATGGAGATGCTGGCCTGGTATTGTCTGTGTGCATATGGGCCTTGTCACAGTTCCTCAGGATTTTATGCTCTGTTTACTCCTAGCCATCACCACTAATATTCAGAAAGGGGTTGCCTCTTTTCTCCAAAGATATGATTATATATATACCAAGTGTTGCTGTGAATCTCTTGAGGTGCTCTTGGAAAGTCAGAAGAGCAGAGACTCATAAATATTCCATTTTTTAGTGTTGATGTATGCTCAGAAGTTCTGTGTTTACCGCGTAGTATATATGGGCTATTTTCATGACCAGTATTACGGATTTTGTTGTTGTTTTTTGGAATTACACACTGTGCTCAAACTCTCTCGCGAACCAGTTTTCAAAACCCATACAAAAGCAACGAATTATAGTTGCATACACATACTGTACTTGACCCCCCCCCCCCCCCCATTTCATACTGAAGTTTTGTTCATAGAGAAGCTTCACTGCACTGCCTGTGGCTGCAGGACTCCCATGCCTCCCCTCCCTTCTCTCCTCCTCTTTATGGTCTCTGCTCAAACTGAAAGCTGTTTGCAGTGAGATTAGTGAAGGGGAGGGGGAGGCAGGCAGCTAGGTGGGGGAAGGTAGACAGGGGAAGGGGGAAAAGATGTCCGGTAGCTAGCCAGGTCAGGGTGAAAGGCCTGTAGGCCCCAAGCCATCAGCCATGCCAGATATCTCCTCTCCCCATCAAATGTGGACAGTAATGCGAACAGTCCTCTGGTCTCTAATAGGTCGGTTGGTTCCACCATTTCAAGCCAGGACAGTGTGTGTGTGTCTGACTCAGGTCCATCTAATTCACCTCTGTGCCAAACACATCTGCCTTATAGGTGCATCTCTATATCAGATGAGTTTGTTAGCCAACAAATGCTTTTAGCTAAAGAAACACTACCATTTTAGGGGGATTTGCAATGTTGATGTCTTTTAGTATTTATTGTGGCAGTGCTTGTGACATTAATATAAAAGCAAGTTCCTGAGAACACAGCCTGTAAAAGTCCTCTAAGACACCAGTCTTCTTCAAACCCAATGATATTTTCATGAGCCTGTAAAGATTATGAGTCCATTCTGGTAGTACCCATCTGTGCTTTCATTTGAAACTGTCCGCTCAATTGTAAAAGGGGAGGGAGGGGGGAGAGTGACTTTCATTTAGTTAAATAGTTGGATAAGGTCAATTGAGGTAAAGATGTAGTTAAGTTTTTGTTGTTTTTTTTTCTCTTGAGAGGATGAGTGTACAGAGATGCCACAATGTGTACAGACTTTAGGTGTTGGGCTTGATACCGTCTCAGTACATCAGTAGCAGGGCTGCCTAGCTTCTGCTTGTCAAAATTACGTTTTAACCCAAACACGTATTGGCAGCAATTACAGGGTTAAACAAAATTAAACAATCTGTAAACAGATGAACTCAGTCTGTCTGTCCAAATAATTTTTTGTTGCAAAACAATTACAAAATTACAGTAGATAAAAATTGTTCACCGCCTGTGTTTATGCAATCAACACAACGAAGAAACAAAACAATTCAATGTGGGAAAATCATCATTAATCTGCATTATAATTGCTTCTTTTTTACATCTACACCGTGGTTAATTAAAATTGTGATTAAATGCGGCTGCGTTGCCTAAGATGTCTTCCCCCCTAAACAGGTGGTACAGAATTTAAAAGTAAAGAGAAAAACGTAATTAGCATTGGAAATTGAGAAATTGCCTGCAAGAATCGGTGTTAATTTCAGTCACTGATGAGGTAATTTATAAAAGGAGCAGCACTGCGGAGACTGTGCAAACTGAGGTTGCCATCCTCCTCCTCTTCCCTGTTCCCAGCATGCAGGTGAAACTGTTTGCAAAACATTGAACCTATTTGGAATTCAGTCTTCGTTAGCATAACTTTAGCAATTCCTCTCGACTGCTACTGATAAAATAAACACCAGAGATAGGAACATGTGGCATTTGAAAGGTCTTTTAGGTGTTTTTCCCAGATAAATCCATCAGAAAAGCAGGGCCAAGGGATAAGGTCATGTGTGTGTCATTTGAATAATGGAAAACTTGTCCAGTTGTAAAAACAATGAGTTCTCTCCATTGTCCGGTTCCATCCAACAGTTTCTTAGCAGCACCGCACATTGGGATGGAACTCTTTGGTCAGGTTCCAGAACCACTTGGTTTGGTTCCAGAACTCTACGGTCAGGTTCCAGAACCACTTGGTTTGGTTCCAGATCTCTACGGTCAGGTTCCAGAACCACTTGGTTTGGTTCCAGAACTCTTTGGTCAGGTTCCAGAACCACTCGGTTTGGTTCCAGAACTCTTTGGTCAGGTTCCAGAACCACTTGGTTTGGTTCCAGAACTCTATGGTCAGGTTCTTGGCCTCAGTTACGACCTCGGTCCGATCTTCCAGATAAATCCATAGAAGGAGCAGACTACAGGCTAGCTACTGACGGCCTGTACTTCTGAATATGTTGTCTGTTAATTAACTAAGTGTTCATCACTTGACTGGCCTTGTGACGTCAGCACTGGCATGAGAGGGATATAAAATGTTACATGACGTCCCCACAATATCCCTTTTTGATTGTGGTGTTTTATCAAAGAGGTTTTGTGATATGACCCAAGTTTGTCAGTCTGGGATAGTGGCAACATTTACAAGTATGTGCCTTTATATCCCCAGCACATCAATCTCTAGGCCTCACAACACACACACACGCACACACACACACACGCACGCACGCACGCACAGACACACACACACACACACAAATGCACAAACGCACATGCACGCACGCACACACGCACGCACGCACGCACGCACGCACGCACGCACGCACGCACGCACGCACGCACACACACACACACACACACACACACACACACACACACACACACACACACACACACACACACCTCCCTCCCTTCTTTCTCCAACCTCCGGTGCACTCAGCGAGCGAGCCACAACTTTTACAGATATGTGACAAATTGTTGTGCTTTTCCTCATGTTTGACATCCTTGCTGGGATTGTTTGTTGTATTTTTTTGTTTGGCTGCATCCTGAGACCCAAGGTGGCTGCTACTGTACAGCATGTCAAATGTGGTTAACATGCAGCCATTTATCTTTAAAGCCCCTTGCGCACAATGGCTGGGGTGTGCATGGCTGATTGTGAGGAGAGAGCAGTGAGCTTCCGAGTAGAAAGGCAGAAAGTGCTTCCTTTCATATACGCTGCACCACCTCCCTCCTCTCCCTCCTCACCTCTCTTCTTCACAGAATATCCCTTCATTATTATTTTATTTTATTATTTTCAGAGTCACTCTGCTGAACAGGTCAGGCAGTATCTGACAAGGTATTTCAGAATTTTGTGAACCTTTACCAGACAGATTGTTCAGTGCAAGTGTAGTGTAACTGAGCCTCTTGTTGCCCGCTGGAGTGTGGCAAATAAGATCCAGGACAGATTTTTTTCTGCTTTTTTTTTTTTTTTACTTCAAGAATGTAAGATAGCAAAACAGATTTGTAGTGGCTGGAGGTGGGGTGGGAGGGGGTGGGCCTAGCCTATCATATTATGCCTAGCTACCTTGCCTTGCTACAGTACATTACATTTACGTCTACACACCGGGTGATGTAGGTCCAACGTTTTACAACCTAGGATGTTTCCCACCTTTTGTTTTTCGATGTGATACAGAGGAGGCAGAAACCCATAAACATGTTGCATTTCTGGAGATGCCGTATAAGCTATCACTTCACTCCTCGTGTAAGGTGTCTGGGACACAGCGGAGGTGAAAATGGACGCAAAGGAATACCGTGTAGTCATTTTTCATACAATGTTCAAAACAAGGTGATGAAAAGATAGATGTTAAATGTTTGGAGGGTATAGTGGCACATATTGAAATTGTATGGTGTGATTGAGAGAGAAAAAATCTATCAGTTTATTGGATGTATTATTTGCTGTGTCATAGATTAGTACTAACTTGTTGTGAGCAGATAAAGTTGAGACATTATTATTGTATTCAGTTTTTTCGAGGCGGGCAGCAAGGCAGGGTAAGCGAGGAGGGGATGTCGAATAGGATGTATTAAGGTGGGTATGCCTCCCTTACTCATATGTAAAGAGAAAAAGGAGAGAGCTTCTTTCTCCTATTCTCCTAAACCCTAAGGGAGTAACTGTTCTTCAGTGCATAATATACAGTGAGAAAACAATCCCTAATATCAGGGAAAACCTCTAGTTTGTTTATGTGTGCTTAATGTGAGTCTGTCCGCCTGGGAACCGCCGCAAATGGGGGAAGTATGCGTGGATTTCACAGGTAACGGGATTACGTGGGCACATAATTGATCCATTTGGGGGGAAAATGACAGCGCTCTAAAGAGGGCTAGGCTTTGGAAATGGAGTTTATGAAACAGGCATTCGTAAATTCAAAGGAATCAATACGTCAATTTTATTACATCTCCAGGCCAGATGGGCTTTAAAGGCACAGTGTCTCCGCTATTTGTATCTTCGTGCCTGTGTCTCTCAGCGTGTCACAAAGGTCCTCAGTGGCCATTTTGTTGTTGATATTTTACTATAGGGTGGGGGGAAGCCAGGTCACCATGGGATCCAATATCCCTGGCCGAGCACATTCACCCAGTGAAATATGTTTGTCAATGCAGTTGTTGACTTGTGACTATTGTTCTTAAGAAGAAGCCATTTAGTGAGACTGGCAAGAACAATAAAGTATTTTCAAAGCTTGCTCGCCCATGGTCATCCATTTATAAGGTGAGGAAAGTCGATTAACAGCATTCTACATTTTCATCACAAAAATATTCACATTTTATTTAAATACAAATGAACAAACAGCATCCCAGCTAGGAGAGATTTAATTACCCAACCCGCTAAAATGCAAATTAATAATGCAGTAAAGACTGATGCAAACGAAGAGAAATATAAGGCCATAGATGTTTTCTTAACCGGAAAAGAGCGGAGAAAATGGGCTCCAAATCTCATCATGTCTAGGATGCTGGCTTGCCTGCTCTCATTCCATGCAGGTGGGAGAAAACCAGAGGAAAAATAAAAAATAAACAAGAGAAAGAAAAAAAAAACTAGGCATAATTATGAGCCCTAGTTTTCTTGCCGTTTGTAATGCGGCTCCCTCCTCTCTCTCCTCCTCTCTCTATCCACCATTATAGTAGTTCATTTTCGCAGTAAAGTAAATAATAAGAAGTTGGTGATGCTTGCCTTTTTAATTCCATTTTCCTCCTTTTTTTGTTCTGTTCACTGACTGACATCTGCTATCAATGCTAAGCAGGTGTTTCTGTGTAAACAGACGTGCCCTGTTTGTGTTGCGCCATCCTCGCTACTGTGCACCCAAATGAGCAACGTGATTAAGAATCCTGTAAATTTTTGAAAGGAAACGGATGGCTGCCCGGCTAGAACATAATTACACCGCTCCGACATCCGCAGCTCACCGCCGAACGAAGCCAGAGCCAAAGAACAGCACCAAAATTAATAATATATAATAGCATCTTTCTTGTAATTCATAAATGAAATAAAGTGAAGGGGAGTATCTGCTGATAAGCTTTTTTTGGGTGGAAGGAGGAGGAAGGAGGAGGATGGGGGTAATTTTCTGAGATTGAGTGAAGATTATAGCCTCGGTGATGCGTAACTCAGCCCAGGCGTGTTTAGAAGAGCTTGAAAGACAATTTTTTACTTTTGCACAGTTCTTTCAGCTCATTTATTTACCAAATGAGGCCTCCAAGAAACGTTCT
Source organism: Salmo trutta (assembly GCF_901001165.1). Classification (NCBI taxonomy): domain Eukaryota; kingdom Metazoa; phylum Chordata; class Actinopteri; order Salmoniformes; family Salmonidae; genus Salmo; species Salmo trutta. The sequence goes on from NC_042962.1 coordinate 43,191,135, forward strand.
CTTCTGTTTCATCATTACGGATCTTTATTAGTGCTATTTGATCATCCATGCTACTAAAATGGATGATTTGGCTCTGAAGTTTCAACTTTCATCCAGTCAACCTTCTGTCTGTAGAGTTATCATGTGAGGTAGCCATGGTAATGCATACGGGTTAAATGGCTGCTTTTGTTGTTGTTTTCTCTCATCATCCAATCAGAGACAGGCAGCATACATGTCACTATAGAAGCTGAAGCAAAGTGAAACAAGAAAAGCTGTTCAGAAAAAAAGAAAGAAAGTGAGGAAGAGGAACGTCTCCCAACAATTCATGGGATGTTATCTGTCATTTCTTACACTTTGGCTTTTTGTATTTCCCATCTCATTGTTGGTCATGCTCTGTGTTAGCACGTCCTCCAGAGATAAACATCACATTCCCCACAATGCCAACCTCTCTGGAAGAGTGAAAACAGATTACAATCGCAGGTTAATCTATGGAAAAGGACACGAAACTGACAAAATGGTAGAAAATGATATACTTGTGGGGGAAGATTGAGAATACCAGTTGTTCGAAAGTGGGTAGGGATGGTATAATATCTTGAAATTCAACTTAATTCCAAATCTACCATTGATAAAACGGCATGACTGATAGACCGATGTTCTGGGAACAAATGCAGTGTGCTCGATTCTTCATGCTGATTTTTTTTTCTTGGACTGAGTGAATAAAGGCAGTCTAAAAAAAAATGAATTCTGTCACAGGAGATGTTGCATCTGAAATGTGTTGGAGCGGTTTCTCAGGGTGGGTTCAAATGGTCAGTCCTCTGGGAAGAGAGGGAAATTAAGGTAACTTGACACACTGACAGATTGAAAACCTTGCAGGGGCAATGTTGACAGTTATCCAGTTTTTTTTTGTTTTACTTCTCTCCCCATCTCGTTGGAAGCAAAGCTGCACTCCCTTTTACATTCCATGTTCTCCTGATAATACAAGGTAACTACGGGTATCATAGATTTAGCACTGCCAATACAAAAGATACCACAGCAGCATATTCAAAGGATCCCATTGAAGTGCCCATGGTAGCACCTTGCATTTGTAATCTATTATCAGTTGGACGCCATATTTATTCACAGTGTGAGCCCAACTTCCACCTTCTTGTTAAATGCTAACTGACCTTCCTTCTTGGTAAGTGTAATCTCCTTGGTCAGTGGTCAGTGGAAGTGTTATGGTTGTGAAAGGTTTGTCTCCCTGAAAAACACATTTGTAAGGGAGCCTTCACTTGCTCACTCCTATTCTTTCCTCTTTAATCAGAGGCCTGCGATTACATCCTCCATCCTCCCTTTCGAGTAAACATGATAATTACACTCCTCTGTGAACACAGAACCCTGTCCTGTCTGACGTTGTTGGCACTCTGAGACTGGGAGGGACAGGCCCCAGATGCTGACAACAATATTTGAGAAATACACGTACGCTATACACACACGCCGGCTACTTTAGGACCTTCCCCCTTGTCACGTCTAGTATGCAACGTCTCAAATGTAGTCGTATTAGATTGGGGTTTGGTTTTCAACCAATGAGGACATTTGTATATTTGTATAGGCATTCAGCATCACTGTATTGCAATATTGCAAATACAGTTGGATTCACTAAGCTGTGATCTTTTGGTGCTATGCTTTCTCAAGAACTGTCCTTACATAAAGGAGGACCTGTACTGATAGAATATAAAAAACATATATAACATGTAAACCCTCTCTTTTGCCCTGGGTGAATTGAGATTGCTCCTTGTTTACCTCGGCCAGCTGCTGTGAGATGATTTGCGCAGGTCGGGGTCACCACAAGCTACTCCGAGGACAATTTGCTGAATCAAGAGGGTGATTGTGTCTGGTGCCAGTCAGTCGCAATTAAGGACAGGATCAGGGGTAGGCGGCAAGGCCTCCAGCCCCCAAGCCTCTCTGCCTGTCATATCTTATGGCCCCGGCCCCATACAAACCAGCTCACCTGAACATAATCGCCCCAACAGCCAGCACGATGCAAATGAGCCCTGAGGTTAGCGTGGGAAAAGGAGCAGTGTCGCAGAGACCTAGGTGACCCGCTAGGCAGGGGGTCTGCCTCAGGAGAGGCCTTTGTTTCTAGACTGCCCACGTTAAAAATAGTCCCCCTTCTTTAGTCTGGCTGGCCAATGCAATGCAAGCAGGAAGGAAAAAAAGTTGGTGATATATGGTTTGTTTAACAAAAGGGGGGTGCTGATTTGTGTGTGTGTGTGTTGTGTGCTGATTTGTGTGTGTGTGTGTGTTGGTTGGGTGGGCCTGTGGATGGATAGAGGGCAGAATATTGCCTCGGTTCAGGTTGTTTCTTTCTGATGATATTTAGTGTAAGAATCACACTGGGACCTAAGATCAGAAATAAGTCCTTGGTCTCCTTGTTCAGTCTCAGTATATTCAATAGTGACTGCCAAGCCAGATTGAGGACGTTTGGAAGAAACGAGAGACTGTGAAATGTGAACACTAGGCTGTAAACAGGGACTAGGTTAAGGTTAAATGCAAATTAAACAGGAGTACCAGATAGCAGTAATTAACATGTTACTTACAGTATATATATGTGCTGTGGACCAGAAGGAGTTATGAAAAGATTGTATTTTCTGCATTTACCCATTAAATCAATCTAAAGGACAACAGATGACTATATTACATCAAATAGTGTCTATGACAACAACAAAAAATAACTCACACTTACTTTTAAGGAATAATATAAAAAATTACTCTCACTTGCTCTTCCAAGTGCCATGCTCATTTGACAAAGCTAAGAGATCATTGTAAAGAATTAGCCAAATGTACAATGTCTGTTTAGACCTGTATGGTATCATCACCTATCATGACCTTACTATATAACCTACAATGACTGTCTCTTGTCGTGTGCCTTTCTGTAGCACAGTAGTCAATACAATATTGTGTAGCATAATTGTTTCCCTTATTTCTAAAGGAAAGAGTTCCTTATTTTTGTCTCAATAACATGACCTATGACACTAAATTAATCAATGTTTTTTTCTTCTTTTTTTCTCGGTGCTGTCCAATTTGCTGTCGTGTGCGTTCGTCAAGAAGCAGGTAAGCACTGTGAAATGGTGTATGTTGTAACTGTACTTTGTGAAACAAACAGAAGGTAAACTGTCAACTTTTGGGAACTTAATTTCATGCAATGAAAGTGTGCATGATTTTTTTTAAGAAACATGATATTAGAGAAAATATACACCCCTCGATATTTGAACATGACATGCGTCCACATAGAAAACAAATATCTCTCACAATGCCACCTTTAAGAAAAATGTATCATTGTGTGGAAGAGCATTACACAGCTACATACTGTATTCTCCTTTGTGTGGTTGTATGTACTGTATGTGGTTATAAACAGCTTGTCTGAAGAACTGTTCTTACAAGGCAGCGTATTGCAATATCCCTCTCTCAATGCAATACATCCTCTCTGACACACTAATGCTCTTCTACCTTAATGATTATTTATTGGCAGTTTCTTCTTCTGGCCTTATTCTCTCCCCCATTTCTTCTTCTTCTCTCCCTGCCCCTTTATCACCGTTCTAAATCATTTCTACAAATAAGGAGCTTTTCCCAGCATGCACAGAGCTCTCAGCTTCCACTCATCAAACTTTAATCAAAGCCGCATTTTAGTTTTTGAATAAAGCACACTTAAAAAATTTAGATGCAAATTATTTTGCATTATTCATGCTCCTGCACGTCCTTGTAGATTTAAACATTTCCGAGGCCACCTTGATTCAAGTAATTACCTAGGCTACGGCTCCCTCCGTCATGAATAAGGTATTTCCTACAAGCAAAGTATGCGCCTGATGAGCTTTTAAAGTGGCTTTACACCAAACTTGTGTATTGCTTCTTGTGCATGAGTGACTCGAACATGCATCGCAATCCGTCTCAGGTGGGGAATACTGGCAGGGCAGCCATGAGTGACAGCAAGGAGCGAGGAGTCTCAGAGAGCTGAAGCCGGGGCCTCTTCTTTCTCTAGCTCCCCTCTACCACTCCCCCCACCTCTCTCCCTCTCCAGTCCCCCCTCTCTTTCTCTCCCTCAAGTCTCTGCCCTCGGCCCTCTGTATCTTTATCCATTTCACTCTGAAGGCTCCCAAAGTGTTTTAGATCTTACAGTCTTAATACCTATCTTTAAGCCAGCGGCTTTGAATCTCTCTCTGACATACAGCGGGGAAACTAGCAGCTTTCTCTGATTTACCTGAGAGCCAGAAAAGATCCTCAGAAATAATACAGGACTTTGTTGGGCAAACCCTATGTATCTGAGTCTATTTGTATTGCCTTTCTGACAAAAGATAGCAGAAAGCCTTTTGTACTAACATCCTTAGAAAAGGAAAAAGGAGTGACACTATTCATATGAATTCCTCTAAAGTAATTTCGTAACTATGTTGTAAGGGAATATGAATGTATCTGACTTAGGTATTGACTGGTACCTGTAAGTATTGACAACTGAGATCAATTCTAATTTGCCTTCCAAATTCTTTTAAATGAAGATGTCGGATTCCGTGTAGAGTCGTTTGTCCGAAACACCTGAAAGAGGTACTAAAGCCGTTGTGCCAAATATAAGATTGCACACATTCTCCTATATACATTATGCAGTAGTCCTGCTAAAAGCATTGAGACATTTATAGATATATAAAAATGAAGAAATTAAAAGCAAGTACCATTAGTCCTAGAAGAACTCGAAATCTGTAAAAACAGTAAAACCGCAAAACCGTAAAAACATTTGTTTGTTTGCCAAGATGGTGAAACAATACAGGATCACGTTTCACAGCAAAGAGTTCCTCTGGCTTCTGGAAGGAAAATAAAGTAGTTGACACTGTGACTCGATCATCTTTACTACCAGCAGAATAATTAATATTTAAACATTCTAATAATGTAGCTTGCCTTTGCCCTTGCATGCACTTTTAAGCAAAGCAACAATATTTTTCACCTGGGGTAACACAATGATTTTTCTTCCTGCTGAGTGCAATTTCCCTTTCTAATGTTTTGTGGAGCTTCCAACTACCATCATGCATCTGGGTTATTCATCCCCCAACACACTTCTGTGATTTTGTATTATTTCTCCACTACAAAAATGTATTCATGGAGATAAATATATTGAAATGAATTTTCCTGTCCATGAGAAAGAAGCTGTTCAGACCAGCCTTTCTGAATGCAGAATATTCCCTAGACAACCAAGTAATGATTCATAAAATCGAACATGTTATGAGAAGTAACGTTGAAAAACACATAAGCAGGGGAGTTTCGCTTATTTGAATATCTCAAATAAAGCACTGAATAATGCTGATGTTAGCCAATATATATATATATATTTACATTACAAGTACGTTATTAATGTAGAAGGTCAAGTCTTAGGAGTTTGGTACCTGGCTCCCTTACCTTATTTGGACTACTTCCTGAGCAGTCTCTCAAAACTCACCAGTCTCAACCAAACAGAAATCCTGCAGTAATTACCAAACATGTAGGTGTCTCTCAAAACTCACCAGTCTCAACCAAACAGAAATCCTGCAGTAATTGCCAAACATCTAGGTGTCTCTCGAGCTCTCTGGGGAAAACACAAAACAAATGTCATAAAAGAAAATTAGGCAGCTGAATGTATTCCTGCAGGAACACTAGGCGAAAACTATGAACAGCTAGTCAGTGTAGGTGTGTGTATGTGTGTGTGTGCTGTCACACAAAATGCATTACAGATGCCTTCAGGTTTTGTAATTGATCATGAAAATGAATTGCGGAATTGCTGAGTCTGAATTGAACGTCATAAATAAGAGTTATGTGTTTAGCCTGTTCCCCTTTTGGTCGATGTGTATCCATGTAGCTTAGCAAGCACTGGGAGGGAGGGAGGGAGGGAGTGGGGGGGACAGGTTGAGAGGCTCAAGAATGGCTATTTTGCTGAGTACAACACACCTTGCCTACGCTCACTGAAGCAGTAGACTATCTTTGAAAAAAGGACTCCTGGTTTATAAGTACATCAAACAGGAAAACTTTAAGACAACGTGATTGCTTGCTAAGGTGTTTGTAAAAACCAAGCTCATTTTCCTGGTGAACTGTCTATCTCTTTGATAGGGAAGGCTACATGTAGTAACCATTTGAAATCCAACAGTAGTTAGTTTTACCTCATATGTAGTGAAGACAGGGGGGGAGGGGGGTTATGGAAGGGGGGGTTAATACAAAAAAAGTCCAACAGAACCCAACTGTTATGAATCCACTTTATCCCATTTAACCTCCCCAGAGTCAGAAGCCAGAAGTCCAGATTTTCCCTGTTACCCCCTCTACCCCTGCACCCCAATCACAAAGCCCCCCTCCGAACCAATCGCAGCAGCCCTTTGAAAAGTGATAGCTCATCTTAAACAGGGTATGACAGAGCAAGGGCAGAAGGCTTCCGTTCATCAGTGCCCTCCAGGCACAGAGTCATACATAGCTGCTAGGAACGCCAGTCAGAGATCAGGAGCACAGACACTTGGAGGTGAAACCTGAGAAGATTTATAACGAGAAGGTAGCAGTTTAAGGCCACAGTGTGAGCAGGAAATAAACCTTCATGCTGTGTGAGGAGGAGGGTGAGGGCTGGGAGACCACTGCCACTGAAAGACAGAGGTCTGCTCTGCCTCCAGAGAATCCACCCAACCACCCACCCACCAGCCCCCACCCACCCCCTTTAATCCTCCAGAATAATAACCCTCCTCACCCTGGCCAGCCAGGAACACCTTTTTAAAACTTAATTGATTTCTTTAAAAAGCTGTTTCTGCTGCCACATTATATTGCTCGCTGGGAGAAGTGCCTTATGTCAATTTACCTTGCCATTCTGCATTTACCCCATCTGACTGCAGCAGACATTAGTGTAGGACTGTCAAGAATTCTGTCTAGACTGGGGTAGGATTTACACTGTGGCTAAGACCACATGACATTCAACAATTAGATAGAGTCATGTCTAATTTAAGAGAGCTTTACTTACAGACCCACAACAGTCAGGTCAGGTTGAAACCTAGCAGGTTGAACCTATCTACGGTAAGACCATAAGGGACCTCAGGTTTAAAGCAAACCTTTAGCTTGGGCTTAAAAAATAAAAAATCTATCCCAAGATTGACTTTAAGTATTATTCTCTATTGTTAAAGATGGATCAAAGGTCTTAGGGAGTTGGAGGATAATGAAGACAATGTTCGTCCAGCTCTGACTACTATAGAGGAGCACGATCAAATCAAATCATCCAATGTGAGTGTTACTCCGGGAATGTAGACACAGCCTTTCTATATCTGTTGTTTGCCATGTGTGGATGGTGGACGACGCCCATCTGCTCTTAATCAATCAGGGCTCATCCTATCCCCGAGTCTCACTGAGTCTTGCTGGGCTCCCAGCTGTAATAATACACAGCTTCATCTTAGGCCACTTCAGGCATGGGTCAGATCCTACGAGATGACCATGAAGAGAGGGGTGGGTGGGGGGGGGGGGGGCCGAGCCGTATTGTCCTAGTCGAGACTCCATCAGCCTATAGTAAGGCCAAGACAAAAAGAAGCATTTAGAAATAGAAAGTTGGTCAGATTGATCTAGAGCGTAGGCTGCTAAACAGGCCCAAGTCAAAAGGAAACGCTAGATATGTTGTTCCTTTTAGTGGCATGGATTGCAGAGATCAGAGTTTTTCACTGTTGATGTTTAGTGGAAATGGTCAGCCCTGGGGGAAGAGGAAGATACTCTGCATAACAATACCTACATCTGTCCGCTGTTTTGTTCTCTGTAATATCTGGGGTCTCTTTGTGACCGGCGCTGTCGGGGCAACGGGACTAGACGTTTGGGGAGGGGTCTGTTGTTGTAGGAGTGACAGAGCTTGTGACTTGAACGCCCCTGTGACACAGCCTTTGTTTTGCTTAGATATTTGATCCTCTTAGCTGTTCAGGTTGCCCCTCTGCTTCACCCCCCAATACCACTATACCACCACACACCAAATGCACAGTCACGCTCTCCCTCTCTCTATGTTGATCTCTCTCAATCTCCCCCCTCTCGCTCTTACACACACACACACGCACGCACGCACGCACACACACACACACACACACACTGAAACTCATTACACTCATATTATAGTCCCAGTTTGTTGTAGCCTCTCCGGCTGGTATGCCCTAATGTCAGATTTGACATACTTTGTGATAGAGCAGAAGGAGTTGATAAGGTACAACGTATTTCCTTTTTTTTTCTCAGAAATTGTATTGAAGTGAAACAAAGTTAGTGCAACAAGCCTCTGGAGAGTGCATTACAGGGCCTTTATTGTTTTGAAGCTGAGGTCATCTTTCTAGCCGAGTGTATGTGAGACAAAGGCCAAGCGTTTATTACTGGGCTATGTGTGTGAAAGGAAACCCACTCCAACATTGTTTGATGGTCAAATGATCCTTAAAAAGATAGTGGGAGTAATACTCTACTCCAGCACTGCATTGGGAAAACCATTGGCTAGCTCACTTGGCTATCTGTGTGGGTTTCCTAACAAACTAGTTAATTCTAGTCTGTAAAAAGTTGCTTATTAGTAAAGGCTTGGTTTATGTTTCATATTGACATTTTGAATCCGGAGTATGGAGTGTTGCCCTTGCGCTGAATTCTGAATTCTGAGCCTGAACGTTTCATAAAAGAGATATCAGACTTTTTTAATTAGGGATAGCCCCCTTTTTTTCAATTTTCGCCTAAAATTACATACCAAATCTAACTGCCTGTAGCTCAGGCCCTGAAGCAAGGATATGCATATTGTCAGTACCATTTGAAAGGAAACACTTTGAAGTTTGTGTAAATGTGAGTTGAATGTAGGAGAATATAACACAATGGATCTGGTAGAAGAAAATACAAAAAAAAAAAAAAAAAATTTCCTCCACCGAGAAAGGTCCCAGTTCTAGCCATCACTATAGTGGTAATTCCGATGGTGTCCACAAGATGGCAGCAGTGTATGTGCAAAGTTTCAGATGGATACTTGAAGTATGAGCGTTCTCCATGACATTTAGTGTGAAGTCACCCAGGGACATATGGGCAAATCGTGAAGGAGACAGTTGCATTCATATTACAATTTTCTGCAAGAATATCGTCAAATTTGTATACTTGGACTTTGATTTAGCTTTCCCGTATTAGTAGCCATATTATAAGTTCAACATTTGCAAAACAACCAGTTTTCATAACTTCATAACTCTGAATATTCTTATAATTTTTGTCCAAAAGGAAAAGGCATGCTGTTGCAAAAGGTTAGCACCTACATTTTGCGACAGACACAGGGTTTCCGGATACTCACGTAAAGCCCAGCTCATTGGCTATCTAGCTAGCTTTGTTTGACCCCGATTGGTGCTTATTTGACAAAGTCAGAGTTGTTCAAGTGAAGACCACCCGAATCATCGGCGTGCCATGAAGGCGTCGCTCTCTGACCAAATATGGTGTTCTAGAGGATATACTACACCCCTAAGGATATAGTGAAGTCTTGTTACGTTCTAGGATCTCTGAGGAATACATACGAACGTGAATTGACTTGTTGAAACAACGTTTAGTTTGAGATTTTCACAGATTCCTTTCTTTGCAAATTAACTGAGTGGAAATACATAATCAATCGTACATGCTATACGGACCTTTTTTTGGATATCAAAAATTATTTTATCTAACAAAACAACACTTAATGTTATATCTGGGACCCTTTGGATGATTAATCAGAGCAAAATTTCCGAATGTAAATACACATTTCACCTTCAGAGGTGAATTTATCAAACGTATTGTGGTGAAAAAGTGTTTTGTTGTTGGGAGCTCTCCTCAAACAATAGCATAGCATTTTTCCACAGTAATAGCTACTGTAAATTGGAAAGTGCAGTTATATTAACAAGAATTTAAGCTTTCAGCCGATATAAGACACTTATACAGTTGAAGTCGAAAATGTACGTACACTTAGGTTGGAGTCATTAAAACTCGTTTTTCAACAACTAATACTTTTTCCAATTTTTCCAACAATTGTTTTCAGACAGATTATTTCACTTATTATCCCACCTATTCCAGTGGGTCAGAAGTTTACATACACTAAGTTGACTGTGCCTTTAAACAGCTTGGAAAATTCCAGAAAATGATGTCATGGCTTTAGAAGCTTCTGATAGGCTAATTGACATAATTTGAGTCAATTGAAGATCTACCTGTGGATGTATTTCAAGGCCTGAAGGCCTGCTTTCAAACTCAGTGCCTCTTTGCTTGACATCATGGGAAAATCAAAAGAAATCAGATAAGACTTCAGAAAAAAAATTGTAGACCTCCACAAGTCTGGTTCATCCTTGGGAGCAATTTCCAAATACCTGAAGGTACCACGTTCATCTGTACAAACAATAGTACGCAAGTGTAAACATCACGGGACCACGCAGCCGTCATACCGCTCAGGATGAAGATGCGTTCTGTCTCCTAGAGACTTTGGTGTGCGAAATGTGCAAATCAATCCCAGAACAACAGCAAAGGACCTTGTGAAGATGCTGGAGGAAACAGGTACAAAAGTATCTATATCCACAGTAAAACGAGTCCTATATCGACATAACCTGAAAGGCCACTCAGCAAGGAAGAAGCCACTGCTCCAAAACCACCATAAAAAAGCCAGACTACGGTTTGCAACTGCACATGGGGACAAAGATCATACTTTTTGGAGAAATGTCCTCTGATCTGATGAAACAAAAATAGAACTGTTTGGCCATGATGACCATCGTTATGTTTGGATGATAAAGGGGGATGCTTGCAAGCTGAAGAACACCATCCCAACCGTGAGCATGGGGGTGGCAGCATCATGTTTTGGTGTTGCTTTGCTGCAGGAGGGATTGGTGAACTTCACAAAGTAGATGGCATCATGAGGCAGGACAATTATGTGGATATATTGAAGCAACATCTCAAGACATCAGTCAGGAAGTTTTAGCTTGGTCGCAAATGGGTCTTCCAAATGGACAATAACCCCAAGCATACTTCCAAAGTTGTGGCAAAATATCTTAAGGACAACAAAGTCAAGGTATTGGAGTGGCCATCACAAAGCTCAATCCTATAGAAAATTTGTGGGCAGAACTGAAAAAGCGTGTGCAAGTAAGGAGGCTTACAAACCTGACTCAGTTATCATTTTACATTTTAGTCATTTAGCAGACGCTCTTATCCAGAGCGACTTACAGTAGTGAATGCATACATTTCATAAATTTTTTCTCCGTACTGGTTCCCCGTGGGAATTGAACCCACAACCCTGGCGTTGCAAACGCCATGCTCTACCAACTGAGCCACACGGGACCAGCTTTGTCTGTTATACCAGCTCTGTCAGGAGCATTGGGCCAAAATTCACCCAATTATTGTCGGAAGCTTGTGGAAGGCTGCCCGAAACGTTTGACCCAAGTTAAACAATTTAAAGGCAATGCTACCAAACACTAATTGAGTGTAACTTCTGACCCACTGGGAATGTGCTGAAAGAAATTAAAGCTGAAATAAATCATTCTCTCTACTGCTATTCTGACATTTCACATTCTTAAAATAAAGTGCTGATCGTAACTGACCTAAAACAGGACATTTTTACTAGGATTAAATGTCCGGAATTGTCGAAAACTGAGTTTAAATGTATTTGGCTAAGGTGTATGTAAACTTCCGACTTATGTACCTACATTTGCTGTTTCTCTAAAATCTGCGATCTTGACACAATGCGCTGCATGATTTACAACTGTCCAGTTGACGGGACGCCGATCCCTAAGAAGTTTTAAATATATATTTTGTATTCTAAAACGGGGCAGTGTTCTTCAAGCGTGTACACAATTTTATATGAATATGTTTGATTTGATACAAACAGGTTCGGATGTCTGGGAGTGGGCAAGCTGAAGTGTTCTGAGTGACAGTTCACTTGTGTCGCTGTTGTCATCTCAATTTGGCTGACACGTTGACATGCGTCAAGGGCTTGGGTGAAGGAACCAGAGTGAAGGACAGTTTCAAAAAAAGAAAGGAAATAATAGGAGAAAAAAATATTAATTTAAAGTGTTTCTCTCATAGTTCAGTAATTTCCCCAATTAAAACAATTAAGATTAATTTAAGTGAATTGGTACAGCATACACCACCCATAGTTATGTCATGCACTAGAAAACAAACCAATGTATTTGTTAAAAATTATATTTAAAAAAATCCACATATCACTTTAAATATATAAAGATACAAGATAGCATCATGTCACAGTAAATGTCTGTCAGCTAGGGTCCTCAAAATGTCTGCTATTGTTTTGTTAGGTGACCTTGATAATTGTGAAGGTAGTTACTATAAGTGGCTATTATATTTCAAGGTGCAGGCATTCATTACCCAAATCAATTTGAGTCAGTATCTACTTGATAATATTCTAAACACCATGGCTATACGGTATATGAGCGAGAGATGCTGCACACTCTGCACGGTTCTTTGTTGCGTCTTCGTAATGGAATGCTGTTATTGTGATTGAACCACCTCCCTCCTGTCCTCTCTCTGCAGCAATCAATATTAACAGCTTGTACAAAGTACTGCAAAGATTAGCATCAACAAATGGAACAGAGATACTTAAACAAAGTACATTGAATCAAGCCTCAGTTTTCAAAAGTTATAATTTTACTCTGTACTATTAGGGATCCTATCAAGCTTCCTTGGTATGTCATATGCAGCATCTGCCTTACTCCCAACATGGAAGGAAGGTTGATCATCCGTTTCAGGCTCTCGCAGAGTTCTATGGTATGGTACTATAGTTCTATGGAATTCTATGGACAAGAGAGGGCCATCTCTTCATTCCTTTATGGGGAATTGGTGGAACTTAGCTTTTAAATGTGATCCACCTGGATGGTGTAGGCCCAAGCCAAGAAACACAGAACAGATATTCGAGCACGGCTGGACGCTTGTCTTAATAGATGCAGGTCTCCGGGCGGTCCTGATAGTCAAGCACAGTTTATGGCCCTCGTCAAGACAACCAACCAAGTATGTGTTGTTAAATCCTGCACCTACGTTGTGTTACAATAACAGACAAGTTGTTGGAGGAGGAAAGAAGAAGAAGGGCAGACCAAGGCACTTCTACTGGCCTTGTCCAACAGCAATATTTGGGACTTATTAATAAAAACAGACAATTATTTGACAGTTCTTTTGATGTATGTGTCTGTTCACAAAGTGCCCCCTGCCTCTTGACAGTAGAGTAGAAGAGATTGAGATTGTTTAAGCTGAAATGCTGCACTCCTCCAACTATTTGCCAATGAGAAAATGACTAAGCCGGCCAAAGACGTGATTTGTGAGAGGCGTGACATAATTTAGTATCATGCAGACTCATACTTCAAATGGTAAGACAAATATTGTCTCGTGAAACGTCAATATAATTAATGATGATAATGATCAAGTTGTAATTGTTTACATTTTCCTGTAATATCATAAGAGGGTTGTCAGGTATAAGAGACACAGGGCTTCACAGACAGTGTTTAGTACAGTAGTAAACCAGGGAAAGGAGGAACACCTCAACAAAGGAAGAGAAGTCCAAACACTGTAGGAGCAGAAAGTCCATTCCTCCCTATCATTCCCAGTTAGAGCAGCAAGGATTATAAAGAACTGCAATTATTTCACTGACCTTAATTGTCATTCGGAGGGGAAAATATGTAATTAGTGGCATGTTTACGAGTCTGGCAGTAACACACCTGCAGCTCATCCTATGAGCTTTAATGTTTGCTTTCAAGAAGCAAGACTGGTGCCAGTTTCTGTCACTGCCTGTCACTAAACAGAGGAAAAAATGAGAGCGAGAGAGAGAGAGAGAGGGTGAAGGAGAAGAGAAAGAGAGAAAAGCATGAGGGACACCACTGTGCCGTTCTTCGAAGAAAGAGAAGAAATCTCAGATTGCGACTGGCTTAAATCCGGGGCTGTGTGTGTGTATGAATGTGAAGAAGAAATGGGTAGCAGCATTTACATGGTAGCACAATGGAGAGTACATTACTTACAACACTGGCCTCATTATATCCCCACGCCTACCTTCTGCCCTGCGCTGGTTTACTCACTCCTAGCTCTTATTGTTGGACTATAATGGCGCTTGTGCATTTCTGAAATTCCCTCATTATTCAGCTTATTAAGGCTGTACCAACTCGGTAATCGCACTGCATTTTGTGTCAAAGGGGAACTGTGTTGATTTACCCACATTTGAAGGCAGGCTAGACGAACGCAGGCAGGCTCAGGCTTCAGCGCAGGCAGGCAGATGAAATTGTTCTGTAAATACGGTGATGTTATAATATTTTGCCCAGCTGACACAATACTGCTGTCCCCAGGAGACGGAGCCAGGCAAAGTGCACCTGACTGATAACCCTTTTGATTTCGATACTATATGTCATTACAATACACACTCCAATTATTTAGTACAGAACACCAGTAGGGTTATAACAATAACAGGACAGATGTAGAAGAATGTTGAGCATTGCAATATCAAATAGGTTTATACACACTATGCACCAGGAGGAAAGTTACTTGCCCTTACCATTTTTTTGATTCCTCTTTCCATCTTGCATGCTCATGACAGAAAAGGGGGATGTCTAAAAGATATATTTGAAAGGCTGTCAGAGAAATTGTCACCAAAATGTTAACCTGAACATCTTTTGATAGCTTGCCTCCATTGCGATCAGGGCATTTGTCCTTTATTTATGGTGCATCAAATAGGTATGGCACATCTCTTAGTGTCATGGACAGAGATGGGTATATTCCTCAGTGAATGGACATGTTTGTACATTTTACTGTCTCCAAACACAGGACATGGTCTGTCTCCACTATGTAAAACCATAAACCAACACAGATTGAAGGTTATGCCTTGAAAATAGAGTGAAACCAAAAAGGGGTCACAAAGACACATGAACAAGCATTGGTCCTCCTAGAACATATTCTACATTATAAACATTATGTAAGGATCTTTAAGCTTTTTTTTAGCGACGCATCCTCTTCTTTCTTTTATATATATATATATTTTTAAAGACTATTCAACAGCCATCCAGGATGCCAAGAGTAACAACTGCCGTCTTGCCCCTAAGGGAATCTGGGCCTGCATTTTGTTATGTGACATGTTGTCATATAGGGGGGAAAAAATCAATTGGCAATTAAATGATGCACCTTGTGAAGATGACAAAAGGCATTGTGTTGCACAGGAAGAAGTGGGTTGTGAGGGGTTTGTAATGAAGGCCTAATGACTATTCATAAGCGATTTTTCAGTCCTCTGATCCACTTGACTGGAAAGTTCTGCCCTGGAGAGTTAATGCTGTCAGTTTCTCTCACCTCAAAAAGCTGCAGCGATCGACGGTGTAGAATGAGAGCGAGAAATTACCCCAGCTCCTGGCTCCAGGGCTGTCTCAGGTCACATGCAGGAGGCACACATCTGGCACACTATATGTGCCACCGGCGGACAAAATACTTTGAAACAGGAAGTATAAATACATAAAATTGACAGCGGTGGATACCTCCTTTTCCTCCATGGAGCGTGCCACACTTCAGCATTGTTCCTCGTCTATGAATGGCTGTATCCTATGTATATTATTGAGCTGCAAGACACTCCAAGTGTCCATCTGTCTATCTGTCAAGGTCCATCCATGTATTTATGACCTTCTGCTGAACCTTGGTCAATAGGTGACACATTTAAGGATCCCCGTCTGATAAATAGAGAGATGCCTTAAATCTGAAGAGAGCGCTCCAGGGAGTAATGCGGTGATGTGTTGCGGGCGGCCAGAGATGATAAAATAAAGGACTCACCAATGACCTTACCTCCAGTGTGAGCATTACTGGGTCACTTGGTAGAGAAATATCCGTTAGCAATTAGCACACCGCAGAGGCGATATGAGGTCTCAAACACACATGGACAAACACTGCTTTAAAACTACTGCTAACTGACCCTTATTTGAATTGTTGACTGTTTTTTTCTCCACCGGTTTATACCCTAGACAATATGTACCGGATACACAATTTTACACCACAAAAAAAGAATGATAGTACATTTAATATGCCATATATATATATATATATATTTCTGAAAACTATAGAGTGCAGTACAACGTTGAGCCACAAGGAGCGCTTTGAATGCCCAAAGACCTACGTATAAACTACCTACACGTTTTCCGTTCAAACAAAGTGCTATCTTGGCTTTGTCTACTCAGGCAGCTCACCTTATCGACGGTAAATACAATGATGTTCTCATTAGGCCTGTTTCGTGGGCACTTGGCAGCCATGTTTGCAGAGAAATAAGAGCAGGGCCGAGCCTGTCAGACACAGACCAGGTCACTGATCACTGATGTAGAGGGAGGGAGGGAGGGGTATCCAACTGCAGACATTGCTCTCTGAGTGTACTAGTGGAATCCACTGGTGTGATTAAAAAGTCCAGTGTGTGTGTACGGTCTACCTGAGCGGAGGGGATAGTGTAGTCCCCATCGCTGTGTCTATCACTTGCACTAACCAAGCCTAGTCTATAGGCTTCACCTAGCTTTTTAAAAGGTGGCTGGAGAGGCGTGGAACGCTGCCAAAATGACAATTACATGTATTAATCTGCATTGATCAGCTGGTTAGCACATGAATCAAATGTATAAATAATTGACAAATGAAGTCGTGTTGGTTGTTGTTGTCTAGCTAGCATTTCCGTTCTCTCACAGTGTCTAAATTGATTCAGGGCAGAGCTAATGCAGGAGCTGGAACAGAAGTTCAAGGGACAATAGGTAGCATTTTGATCCAAGGGCATTGAAAAAGTCATTCTCAATGTTACCCTGCTAACCCCGTTGACCCTTAAATAAAGGGAAGCTCGGAAGAATCAACTAGTTTGGGTCTAAATTGGAATTTTCCCAAGAGTAGAGAACGGTTGGTGATTTTTGTATGTAATCAGGGACTATAAATTGTCTCAAGATCCTGTGTAAGAACGATGCTAGGTTTCCTTTCTTTATTGTGATTGTTAGGCCTTTTATGGGTTTTCACCAATGACATTAGGACCCATACAGTTGAAAAATCTGTTATCTAAAAAGGAAACATTTTTGGGTCAGTGAGCTATTGGTCCTTTTTATTGGAGTGACTTAGTAGCACAGGACTTCACACTTCTATCCTGCTCAGTCAAGATATGTTATTGCTAGCGTGACACTTCCCATTTTGTGTGTGTAAATGTGTGTTTGAATTCTGACACTGGTTTGAGCGAGTGTTTGTGTCTGTGTTTATGTCTGTCTGTCTGTGTGTGTGTGTGTGTACGTGCGTGTGTGTGTTAGTCCTCAGCGTCAGTGTATCACAGCTCAAATAGTGCTTGGCCAAGCAGGTCCTGGAGGCCAAACTGCCCTGATCAGCAGAACTCAAACCAGTTTCTCTACTGCAAAATTTAGCAGGACATTTACACAAATAGGTGCACTGAAATAACACTGTCCCTTAATAACTGCTGAAAAGGTACTTCTACATAATCGAGGAGAGAGCGTAACTGATCCATGTAAATCAGTGCCTATCAATTGGAGTCTGTGTCTGTGTCTGTGTGTCTGTGTCTGTGTGTTTGTGTGTGTGTGCGTGCGTGCGTGCGTGCCTGGGTAGCCTTGTACTGGTCGAAGTAGTAGCAGCTGTACTGGTAAGTACTTTTAATTGAAGTAGTAGTAGCATCATTATCATGGCTGTCATTATTACAAATCATGCCTTTCAGTGGATACTTCTCTTCCTGGCCAACCCCCTAGACATCAGCACATCATTATGTAGTGGCATCTATCAGATACATGCTTAATTAGACGCTGTACAGCACATTAAGCCCAGGGAGTAGCCAAGCTAAAATATTTATAAGGTTGAATATATTTATTATCTGTGTCATAATCCTTTATCAGATTGAGGAGTTCCAAATAGTCTCTTCTTGGTTCTTTTTACAACTTCTGTTCACCCAGTTTCCCTCCCTCTCCTCTGCCATCCTAACCTACAGGAAGGGAGGAGACCTAGAGTTGTGGTGTGTTATAATTCCTCATTTATCAACTGAACTTTATGCTATTCTAAGGGGCTATGGAGGCTATGGACTGGCACAGCTTTAAGTGCCAGTGAGTGGCACTTCCGTAGCCTGAGTGCTATCACGGGCAACCTCTGTCTGATAAAGCCCCTTGTCTTTTTGTTCAGGGAGGTGTCACCGTCAAGAGCCCAAGAGCCTTTCTCCCTCCCTCTCTTTCGCTCCGAGGCCCTTCCGAGCCAATAGCAAATAGTCACTCCTTTCCTTGGGAGAATTCACAAGGGTCATGTTTATTTCAAAAAATGCCTGCCCTTGTCCTCAAAATGTTCTGTCTCTCTGAAAGGGAAGGTTGGAGGGGAGGCGGGGCGAGAGTGGGGGAGCGAGGAGCTCTCCTTTTGGGACTGTAATTAGACATCATGCTTGAATCTCTTTTTTTTCTCTCCCCACTGCAGCTGATAAAAGACAGAGGAGGGCTTAAATGAATGCATATTTGTATGGGATGTGATACACTTGGAGGAAATATATTTTAGCCTCTGTGCTTAATACAAATGTTCAACTTGTTTTCTTCTTCTTTTCAACCCAAAAAGTCCATATCCCTAGTTATTGATGCATTTATTTAGCAACCGTGCTCCATAATCCCTGTTCATGTCTTCTTGTAAGAGATGTGTTGTTTACTAGCTTAAGGTAACACTTAGAAATAAAGAAAGATGAAAGGAATTAGCTCATACCCAGAAAGTGTACAAAAAAATAAAAAATCCCTGTTCGGTAAATAGCTAATGACGTTAAATCCCTAAAGCATTTATGCAGATAATGCACAGTTCACAGTGAACCAAGAATGCACTGTATGCAGTTCACAGGGGAGCAACAATACATTGTGGAGATATTCAGGCTCCAGCGGCACAACATCCACCTACATTGTAATGTCCTTAGCTCCAGAGACCCACGGAATTGAGGTCGTGTTCATATCTGTGACCCGAGCATATCCACTCATGATGAGGAGAGTATGTGTGGGCGGGCCCAACATATCCCAGGAATCTCACTCGGCAAATGTGGCTTATCCTCGGCCAGACCCTGGCTACATCCCAAATGACACCCTATTCCCTATTTGCTACGCTACTTTTGCTGTCCGCCATATAGGGCATAGGGTGCCATTTTGGGAAGCAGATCCTGTGAGAGAGAAGAACAGCCCACTGAAGACTGTCTACAGATTGCAATAAACAAACCAAAAAAAGTTTGATGGGTCCTCCCTCAAAAAGATCTTGCACAAAGCTTACTTCCTAGCACCTACACACTGAAAGAGGCTGCAAAGCCGAAACATCTGTGTACGATATCCCTGATGCAGTGAAAATAATACAAAATAATAACAAATGAAGTAAGCTTTCTGCGACATCTTTTTGGAGTGCGGAACCATCGCACCTTTTTTTGCTCCAACCAAACGTCTGGGAGAGCGCGATGCTCCCCTTTTGATTAGCTTTAAATACAGATTGCATGCCAGGAATGAACAGCAATCCAAGCCTCCAACCCAGTAGTACTGACCTCACCCCCACAATGTATTAGTCTGGATCCTCGGAGGACTGAGAAGTCAAATATGACAGTCTTCAACAAGAGCATCCAACTGCTCACCTGCCCTTAGGTGTGGTTACACAGGAACAATAACAGGCTCTCTTGGATAAGAGTTGAGCCAAGGTTCCCCTGATCTTCAGTCAAATTCTCGCTGTATAGGCCTAGTATTTCAATGATTCAAGGTTTAGTTTAAAACCGCTGTTGGATCACATCATCTTTTTATGTTGTTTAGCCACATGTTGCCAGTTGCCTTGTTTTCTAAGCAGGGAGAAGGAGTAGGTGTGTGTGTGCGTGTGTGTGTGTGTGTGTGTGTGTGTGTGTGTGTGTGTGTGTGTGTGTGTGTGTGTGTGTGTGTGCGTGCGTGCGTGTGTGTGTGGAGGGAGGGAGGGAGGTCACACACCACGGGGGAGTGTGGAGGCCTGACTATTAAATTAGCCATGGCAACCTCCACCAAGTCCGCCATGCAAGAACTCGTCCCTGGGGACCTGTGAAGTTTTTTAACACTTTGTGAAGGTTCGATGCAGACCTGCCAGGCTGAGTAGGTGGTGACTGGGTTGGGGGTCGAGGTTCGTAGCGGCGATGTGGTTCAAGGAACGGGGTCAGAGGTGTCCAGTTGTTGTTCCATGCAGAGTGCGTGATCCTGCGTTCCGGTACTGCCACTGATGCAATGGAGCTGGCATCCGTACAACTCTGTGGGATGAACCATGTTGCTCCAGGCCCTCACAGATGGCCTTGCAGCAGCGGCCCCACTCTCCTCGCACTGCTCTGGCTTGGCGTAGGAAGCCAGGGCCTAGCTGCCCGGATGTGGAAAATGATCCAAGCTCTTGCAACATATAAAACCTATCGCTGTGGCCCTTTGGCCAGGTGGGGGGTTCCTGCTTTATTGATTTTTATTACTTTCTGACGACATACTTCTCTTTGTTTGGCCACCAAGGGCAGTAAATACTGAGTGCCGGTCGGGTGTTAAGTATGAGGTAGAAGGATAAACACTTACACATCCCTCCTCTAGTCCGGGAAACCGCTGTTTTCTTTTTCCATTTGTTCTCTCCCTCCCCCCCCCCTTGTCTCTTCCCTTTCTAGTTTCTGTATTGTTTCAAACAATAATGAAACCACAATTCCAGTGTAGCTGTTATTAAGATCTAAACTGTAATAATCAAGGCGTTCCCTCTCCTTAGTGAGCTCACTTGTGAAGGCTTCCTGGACACCTCAGCTCATTTTGAACTTTGGCAACCATAGGATCGAGCTGTCCTGGGATTCAGATAGTGAGCTATGTCCTTCATTTAATACCCTTTAACACGGTCACTTTTGGTCGCAGAATCCCCCACATAGTTCCATCCTGGAGGCATACATATGTTCAGAGCACAAACTAACTAGGTGTCCATCCATCCATCCCCAGACCATGTACCACATCAAAACTGCCAGACACAATCTTGTTTGATTTCTGAAACACCTCAATTCTATTTTGTATATATATTTTTTCAGTCAGGATGAATGTATTTATAAGCATTTTCTTTCACCAAAGGCAACCTGAACTCCAGCAACTTCTAGGCAGCAGTGAGTTGTGAGTGATCCTGAGCATGTCATCACAGATTTGTGCGAGAGAAGGCGTATGAATTTCCCTGTGGCACATATTGAAACCTGACAAGAAGCCAGCAGGGTGTTGACTCACAATGCCATTTTTACACACACACACACATGCACGCACACACGCGCACACACACACACACACACACACACACACACACACACACACACACACACACACACACACACACACACACACACACACACACACATACACACACACACTGAGTCAGAATGCAATTTTTAACCTTCATCTGGGTTCTGACGCTCTGCGACCGACAGTGGGGAGGTAACCAAACCTTCTCTCATTACAACTCCTTTGATTTCGCCATGTTTGTGTTTTTCCATGCCTCTTTACGTCTTAGTCTGTCGTTTCTTTTTTTGTATTTTTTTTTACGTCAGATTTCCTAAACCATGTTTATTTTAGTCATTGGCACAGATGTTAATTATTATCTTGTGTCAATATCTGTCTTCTTACAAAAGAGGCAAATATTGTGAGATTTTATTGGACACTCTCCTAGGTATTAGCCAATTGAAACCTTTTCTTCTTCCTCTATGTAACCAGAAGTATTCTGAGACTCCTCCACCTGGATGTTTGAATTATTCAGCCATGCAGGAAGCTGGGCCTTGTTCCTCCTGAGTACTCCTGGGTTTTAAAGGCTAAAATTGCTTCATCATGCCAAATGTATGCATACATTATTTAGTCTAACCTGAGAAAATGTGACTTCTCCCTGGGAATCTGTGTCTGTTTGCAGCCCATTTCAGAGGGGTGGACGTTTTTTTTCCTCCCAGCACAATAGCTCAAGCCTATATCAATTAATCGATGGAAATATTTGGAAATAGTCAAATATTCCGATTTTTGAAGAAAAATCCTCTCTAAATATTCAGTAGTGGATGTGTTATATTTCTGACTGCATTTACTCTGCAAAGGCAAGCCATTAGTGATCATTTACATGGAGGCTGTAGTGAGTCATTTATGATAACTCATCTACTAGAAATATCTACAATACTGTAGATACACCATGTAAAGACAGACATAAATGTTGCATCCTATACCACAGTGTGAAACGGTGAGGCCCTGTGAAGTTGTCAGGTTTGCTAGTTCCTGCTTGTGCTTAGACACTTGTTTGACAGAAGGGCTGACTCATTCCCTCTTCTTAGTCAAAAACTCAACAGATGTTTCATTCCTCTGACCTTCCTTCCAACTGTCTCTCTTCTGTACTCACTGAGACACACAAAGGCTACAAACCATCCCGACCCAGCTCTGTGTCTGTACCTGGCTCTTATCTGCAACACACAGACATAGCATTGCGTAATCAACATGAGCACTCTCTCGTAGACGCTGCCGTTTCAAATATCTTTTGTTCGGTTAGCCTCTTTTACCAAATTGTCGCTAATATGCCATTGCTAATCTAATAGAATAGTCCTTTTCAAATAAATCACTACATTTGCTAGTTGTTAAAGGTACTTTGGCACACTGGAAATATTGTGTTTTTTCTCTCGCCGTATGACTGCTACGAACATCTCCATGCTATGTATAATGTAATTAAGTAGCTGTATGGCTGTATTCCAGGAGCCAGTTAACAAACACAAATTAAAACCCCTATGAACCTGGGGAATTTTATTAGATTTTTCTCGCTCTAAAACCTCTAAAAGCAATGCCCCGACAGTTTTCTCTGCAGTAGGCAGCCTAGGCTACTTCCAGTCCCAACAAACATTGACAAATTCTCTTTTGGAATTTGGAATGGGATTCTGTTTCTAGAATATGCTCTGGTACTTTGATACCATAGCTACGACAATGACGATCAGTTGATTAAGACGGTAGAAGGAGCGACACGGTGTAACACCTCAAGGAATACTGGAAGGGAACAGCTGTGTGGAGTCTGTCTGTATTTCCGCTGGGTTGCCAAGTCTGGGTGTAGTGGGGGATTGGTAGGGGAGCTTAGGGGGCCAGGGGTGAGCCTCGCCTAAATCGATGCTGTTCAGGGTTGGCCATGGTGGCTTCCTCCTGATGAAGTCAACTGTTGTTACGGGTGACTCTGGAGAGCAAGAGGTTAGGCGCGGCGCGGCGGAATGCAATTTCTTCGCCATCTGACAGAGCGCCGGAATAAAGTGGCGCACTCTTCCTTGGCAATTGCAGGGAATTGCTTCTCAGGGTGACAAATGATTAGCTGTTATCTGTTGACTGAATTTGATTCCTACAAGCAGCTGAGTCAGGTAACTGTAGAGAATCTGAGGAGAGGAGCGGAGAGGGAGGAAGGAAAGGTTTTCCAGGAAATGAAATCGGCTTCCCCAGTCACACCGGGACCAAATATAATCCTCTCTGTCAGAACAAGATTACTACTTTGTCTAATTACAGACAGCTTTCTGTCAGCGGTAGACTGTTTACCGAACGGTGCAGGTGTCTGTTTGGGTTGGGTATGCCCTTGTTGCGTTCCTGTTTGTTTTTAACCCTTTTGAGAATTGAGGTTTAGAAAGCCTCCTACTTCTACATAGTTTTGCTCTTGTGGCGAAATGACAACATCTTTTTCTGTCAGCAATTTTTCAGTTGTATTTTAATGTGATTTTGTGGCTAAATATCCTTTTCTCAAATAAGACACAGACAGATATTGGAGAGATGCATAGACATAGGAAAAGCAATAGGAAAAGTGCTTCAGTTTGGCTGAGTCTAACGTGCTAGGGTATTGGCAAAGCAAATGTACAACAGAGTCCATAACGAGCTATAATGAAGAGGTTTATTCCTCTGTAGTGCAGGGTAAGGATTTTGACACATTAGGCCCTTGGTGGAATTCAAGCCTTTGTCTGTGTAATGGTTCTCTGGCACCTTGGATTCACGTTTGAAGCCAATTTGTAGCACTGACAGCGAGCGAACAGGCCAGGCAGGGGGAGAGATGTGGTTGCTACACTCTGAGAGAGAGACTTGAACGGTTCAAGGTGTCAATGCATGATTAGTTCCCTCTCTGCAGTAGATCGGCTGGGTGGTTGTCACCCTGTGAACACAGTTAAAAGGGGAACTGGTTGCCCATTCGTTCTGTCACACCTCACACCGACCAAAACCGATAAGAACCAGAAAAGAAACAAACTGACATACATAGCACCTTTGAAACACCACACAGCAGCTACAAAAAAATGGTTGAGCCAATCAAATACCTTTCTGTCTGTCTGTCACAAGAGTCAACAGAAAGCTCTATCTTTGCCCTGTGTAAGCCCCAGGGATGTACTAACTGTACTAACTACAGATGATTTAGTGGTTTGACAACATAAACAGAAAGGTAAAGACTACCAGAACATTTAGGGACCTTGTCAGACTGGCCCTTCCTGTCCGACCCTGAGCACCCATGTGGGAGTCTTCTGCATGTCGTGTGTGTCACAAGAACAACATAAAATGTCTCGTCAGCCCTTTGTTTTCATCAACTGAAACAACAATCGAGAGAGAGGAGAGAGAGAGAGAGAGAGAGAGAGAGAGAGAGAGAGAAAAAAAATGAAGGGCACCGCTGAAAGTGCCTTGGACTTCCTGTTACTGTAGATCAGCGAGAAGCAAACTAATATTTCACCTCTTTTTATTTGGGTTAACATCTTTCCTTCTCTCCCTGTATTTGAGTGCAGCTAGGAGGGGAGGAGCCAGGGGCAGAGCAGAGGAAGGGGAAAGAGAGAGAGGGTGACGGGTGTAGCCTTGTAGCAATGGTTCTCCCCTTCCACTCCTCAGGGCTCACTGCTGTTTTAACCCAGTGTTGATAGCCCCAGTGTTTGTCTCAGGCTCAGAGTCTCTCCCCTCTCCCTCTGAGGGGAGTTCCCCACATCCACTCCTGACTGTGGGAGCCTGAGCTCCACTTTTGAAAACTTCTCTCTCCATGTGATTTATGACCCACGCATCAGATATCCCCACGGGTGCTCTCCCCTCTCACCGTCTCCACACACACAGCCCTCTCCTTACACAAAGAGCTCCTGACTTAAATGGTTTAGACGGAGCAGTTATCTGCAAATGGATCCCACAGCAGCCTGGCATTATTACCTCTGTCCTGTTAACTACCTAACGCAGTGTAGCACGCGTGTCCCAAATGGCATCCTATTCCCCCTTATAGGGCACTACTTTTGACCAGGGCCCTGGTCGAAAGTAGCGCTCCGTATAGGGAATAGGGTGCCATTTTGAACGCAAGCCTAAGATGTGGGTCCTGAGCTGCTACTCTACTCTGATCTGCCACAGCTCTGTTTACCACAGCTGTAATTACCTGGTTTGAAGGAGTTAATAACCATATAGCTCGTGTTCAACGCGATGAGAGGTTTAACGTGTATACAGAGGGGGATACTTTTCCCCTTTTTCATTCTGTGGCTCTCGAAAGAAGAAGAAGAAGAAGAAAAAAATGAAAAGTTTCCTTATGAGGTAATAGTTCAAATGAGAAACTCTGTCGGAAGTGCACTGTCTTGAGGAAAGCTGGGAAGATGAAAGGCTTTTGTTAAAAGTCACGCACGGGACAGGTTTCCCCGTGCCTTTCTGCTAACTCCCCTGTCTGTCCCTAGCAAGTTCCTAGCTCCCCTCTCTTCCCCCTGCCTTCTTGCGTAGCCGACCCTGTCTTGGAGGGGGGAAAGTAAACCCTTCATGCCGCCTGCCTGTGTTAGATTAAATACCGAGATGGCGACAGGAAAAAGGCAGGGAGAGAAAACAAAAAGGCCAGGGTGGGTGAGGGATGTTGGGAGAATTATCAGGTTGGTGACAGAAACTGCCAGTTTGTCTGACTCAAATATGTACAAATATGCTTTCTCTGTTTCTCAAACCTTTTGGAGGACACAGTCATCTGTCTGAGAAAAGGCACATTGGGGACGGGGGGAGAAAAAAAATATATAGAGATCTAATCATTTTCCCCCACATATCTTTTATCTTGAAAAGAAAACCGAAGAAAAAAAATATATATATAAAGAAAACATACAATGATTATAGAATATTTAGGGATTATGTTGTAGACAATTGTGTGCATAGACATAAGTCCCAACCTTATTTTCTTCAGTTAGATCTGTGAAAAAGTCTAAAGTGTAGTGTAAAAGCAGTTTCCTAGCAGGTATAGAGTTAAACGAGGCCAGTAGGGAAGTCTTCTTCCACAGCACATTTCCTCTAGTTTACATTCTACAAATCATTCTGCCTGAGAGAGCCCTAACAGGGAAAGTAGAATTAATAGGACTTCCGGTCTAGATGAACATTTGATACCAGCTAAGTCACTGGGGGTTCTTAAAGAGAGAGAAGGACGTTTCCAAGGAACTTTTGAGGAAGTATCAGGAAACAATGAGCTTAATGCTTTGCCTGGCTTAGCGCTCCTCCTTTAGTCCTAATGGTGTGTCTTAGAGGAACGGTGATAGCTCGCAGGCAGTGACAGAGCCCTGTGTGTGTGTGTGTGTGTGTGTGTGTGACTGTTTGCGTGCGCGCGTGCGTGCCGGTGCGGTCGATGAGACTATATAAGCACTATAATGTGTTTAACTTGTAAACTAGTTGGAGACAGATTACTGGTGGTTGGCAGGGAGGTGAGGAGGCGACATTTCAACTGTTCACCTTTTGCCTTCACATCTGTCCTGCTAATGGGCCGGTCTCTCTCTCTCTCTCTTTTTCTTTCTCTCTGTCTTTCTCTCTGTCTCTCTCTCTTTTTCTTTCTCTCTGTCTCTCTGTCTCTCTGTCTCTCTGTCTCTCTCTCTCTCTCTCTCTCTCTCTCTCTCACCAAACCTCAGGCACCTTTTTCATTTCCTCCCTCATTCCAATTGCCCAATTAAAAGAAACAGTCATTATTAGTTTATTAGCAAGCCTCAGCAAATGTGTTAGCGGATTTTCAGTTGTTAATGAACGAATTCAAACCCCCTCTATTGAACGTATTCACAGGCAGCTGTGAGTGCTTTAGCTAATAATAGTTTCCCGAAGACAAAAGATTAAGGAAATAGCATTATAGGGGGCATAACAATGGAGGCCTATTGGAAGCACTCTAATGGAATGCTCTTTCGTTTAGAAATGGTTTCCTTTTAGAATTTCTATGTGCTTGTCTTGCTCTTTTATAATGCTCTCGCCTCTCAGTATATAACAGCAATAGCTGCTGTTTTTCTCCCCAGTTCGGGCTATTGGCACAGGGAATAGATCCGGGGTTGACATAGATTATAGAACGTAAGGTATCTCAACCTGTTGGAGCTGAATTCGCCTCCTCCTCCTCCTACATGCCCTGCCATCTTCTTAACAAGGCAGGTGAATTGTTAATTAAGGTTGAGGTAAAGAGGGGGTGTTGGGAGGGGAGGCGAGGAGGGAGGGAGGGATCAAGCAGGGTAAAAGTGAGAAGCGCAAACAAGTCGAAGCGGTTTTTTTTCACCGCGCGGTCTACACATCAATTATCCCGCTGAGCTAATTAGCACCTTGCATTACCCCAGGTACCTGCAGCATTCACACATGCTCACTCTTTCATGCTCCTGATCAAAAAAAAGGAAACGGATTGACAGAAACACGGGGAAGCTGAACCCAAGGGTAGAGCTAAGGCGGGGGGGGGGGGGGGAGAAAAAAGCCTGAGATCAAAATTTCCTTTATACTCTTTTACGAAAATAGAAACTCTCAGTGTCTATGCGTGCACCGTTAAGTTTCCCAGGTCCCTTTCCACATCATCTATGCCAAAGAAACTGCTCAATTATGGAAGGGGCACGAGCATATACGATATATCATATAGTACGTACCCAAGTATGCATATAATTGACAGGGAAATGGGTTTGTGTGGTTAGTATGGAGAACAACTGTTTTTAATGATAGGTCATTTTATTCATGGGGCCTGACAGGCAAGAGGTCATGTTTTGGCAATATTCAATGAAATTGCTTTATTATTAAAAACGACTGAACAAACCAA
>NC_042962.1:43224049-43234049 GCF_901001165.1 Salmo trutta
CTGCATTCATTGGGAAAATTGGTAAGAAGCCTAAAAGGGGCTTTTATACTATAGTCAAAGAAAATTTGAAATTGTGTGAGCAAAGTACCAGTTTGCCCACGATGAACGACTCAAACTGGAAAGTGTTTCATCCTTCCTCCTCCGAAAGGTTTTGTGTGTATTTGGTTAGTTACAGTAATTATAGCCAATAAGTGACAGCCAAAATCAGACAGGAGAAAGTAGAGGCTGCAAAGGCATACACACACACACACACACACACACACACACACACACACACACACACACACACACACACACACACACACACACACACACACACACGCACAAGCACACGCACAAGCACAAACACACACACTCTCGTAGCAAGGACCCGCTGCAGAACATCTGCTGAGAGATTTGCATATTAATTAACCCATATTAACACTAATTATTCTGGGAAATTATCAAA
The DNA here is from genome assembly GCF_901001165.1 of Salmo trutta. Lineage (NCBI taxonomy): Eukaryota > Metazoa > Chordata > Actinopteri > Salmoniformes > Salmonidae > Salmo > Salmo trutta. Next base: position 43,224,498 of record NC_042962.1, read on the forward strand.
TAAATTAAATTTTCTAATTTTAACCTTTTCCTTTGCTTGATGTATCTCAGCAGCCAGAGGAACCTTCAGCTGGAAATCGATCTCACCTGAGCCGGTGATATTAGGAGATTGTTATTTTTATTTATAAATATTTTTTTTTATTCCTCCCCGGCTTTCTGCCTCGAGTCCTGAGGGCAGCCTAGGGAGCTTTTGTGTGCCTTGCCTCTTCCCCCCCCCCCCCCCCCCCCCCCCCCTTTTTTGGCTCCTGCGTTGGAGAGGCGGGGGCCCAGAACATTTGTCGAGGAGGAGGAACATGTGCGCAGTGATGCACAGATGGTGGATCTGTACAGGGCGAGTAAAGGTGGGCCCTTTGAGCAGTTGAGCAAACCTTGATGCTTTCTTTTTCCAGCCTGTTGCTCAGGCCTCTGCAAATAAATGGGAGTTTAATTCAATTAGAGTCAGGCTACTGTGGATGCCTCATGGCAGACATTATTGAACATAACCAACCCCTTCCTGACACACTCAGAATCACTCACTACTCACTCCCATGCACACAGAGAGAGAGACACACACACGCGCGCACACACGCACACGCACACGCACACACACAGACACACACACACACACTCCCCACTCCCAGGTTGGTTTACACATCGCTGAATTTTCACCATTCATCGCCTCTACAAAGCTGCCCCTCTCCTTTCAGCTCTTTGTTTGCCCTCTGCCACTGTCCTTTTACTGCTTACGGCTTGCTTGTTCTGGCCCCTGTGAAACACCAGGCCAGTAGACGTGCACAAGATCTCAATCGTTCTCGTGTATCTCACTGGAATACAGACAGTCACAAGCATTCTTGTGTATCTCACTGGAATACAGACAGTCACAAGCATTTCCGGTATGTAATGAATGTAAAACAGCCAGTTTTGCTAATGAGTAAAAAGCCAAAGTTGGACATATTTCAAATTCCGAAGACAGAAGAATATATTTAAACCTTCCCGCCGTTCCTCCCACCTACAACCCCCAAACGCTTACTACCCTAAACGGCCTACTCAGAGCCCTAAACTCTGTTGTGAAAAGGAATTGTGAAAGTTAAAAGGTCATTGTTAAAACCCCTTCCAGTGGGGTAGCCACAAGGCTTTGACCTCATTTCTACCTTAATGCCTTTCTACCTCTCCTATTCCCCCGTTCTCTACCTCTACCCCTCCCCCCACCCCCCTCTGCCCCCCTAGCCATTCAGGTGATCTGCATGTTTCTCATTCATGAGACAGGGCAGTTTTCCTCCAATAGGGTGAATGTCCTTGCTCATTACCGACACTGATAGCCACAGGAAACACAACATTACCTGGAGCTAAGCCTCAACGGCCAGTTAGCCAGGCTTTCAGTGTGAGTCACCTACCACCTTTCCCCATCACATCTAACGGGAAGCCGGCTGGAAACTGGAAAGTCTCCGCCTCCAAATAGAGGGTACTGTGATGGACATAGAGACCCACTGGGTGGAATAGATCTTCTGGCGCCTTCTGTCTCACCTGTTCCATCAGACAGAAGTGTTTATTTTGGATATTTTTATGGGTTGTTCGTTATGGATCGAGTGCAGATCCAGCGCCTCCCAGCTTGGGAGCCTGTTGAGAGGGCTTTGTGGAAGAGTGTAGGGAAAGGGGAAGAGTAGGCACACAGATGCACGTTTGCAGCACATTCACCCAAGGTACGTTTATTTGAGTGTGTGTTTTGGGTATGTTCAGAGGGTCAGTGTATGACTCAAAGGTTGTATGGTTGATGTCTGAGTGTATGATACACATTTCGTAGTGTGAGAGTTATGGTTTGTTTAACAGCTCAACAGTTATATTTTTTGTTCTTAACATGCTGTCTTTTCTCTTTGGAAGAACACTTTCCGGTTTAGATGACTTTATACGACCTTTTTTATTATAAGGGTACAGAGAAACTGCCACAATCGAAATATTGATTGTCAAATGTCTTTATTTGTTTTAAGAAAGATGTTGAGATTTCAAATCAGACTCCTTTTTGTCACAGACATTGAAAGGATAACTCGCTCTCTCATCCTTCAACAAAAGCAAAACTGTCATTTTGGAAGGTTATAGTCATCCTAATCAATACACTTTTGAAACTGCCCTCTGTACTGGTATGCCTGACAGTCTAATACCAGAGTTCTGAAAGGGTTATGTCAGCCACGAATAAGCCTGATATTAAGCAAGACTCAAGCGAACAATTACAAGTGTCATTTTAATTATCTGTAAAAGTCGTTCCTTTTATTTACCTCCAATCAGGAGAAAGAAGAGAGCTGGTGAAATCAGCTGGTAACAGGTAGCATCAGTCAAAATGCCAGCTGTAATTGCCTTTGTCGGGGGTGGCACTTAAACTAAAGGAGGAGAAAAATAGAAAGTGTCATCTGAAAGAAAACGTGGCCTAGAAAGTAAACATGATGATTTCTTTGTCTATCTCGTCTAGAAACACAAAAGATTGATTAGCGGTGAGGGTACAGAACAAAATAATGGCAGAGTGTAGGCTAACATTAGTAGGTTCGAAATGACTTTGTTTCAGAGTACAATGCCCGACGTCAGGCTGGTGCTTATAGTATACTGAGGCGTCTGTCAGAGATGTCACCTAAACAAAGCAGGCTTTCTGAAGTCAATGCTACTGGCTTCTTTGATTGACAAGTCACACATTGTCATTTCTGTCTTCTCCAAGCTCTTTGGTGAGTAATGCTGTGTCTGATAGCCAATGTTCTAGCTTAGAGATCACATCCAGTGAGCTCCCCTCTCCTACTCCCTACCTCTCCCCTAAAACATGTGGACCTGTATGGAAGCACAGAACCCCAACCTACCGTTTAGTAGCTTTCATGGTTTGGTTTGGACAACTGTAGATGTCTAGAGGTTTGCGGGGAGTGGGATGATCTTCACCTCTCCTCTATGTCCAAAGCCCATTGTCTCCAGGTCCGTTGCTCAATGTTGAAGACGTCACATTGTAGCGCCTCTCTTCATGCGTTAACCTATACGCTATACATAGACCTATAGCACACTGAAAAATGCTCTATGAGAGGTTTGGGGTGTAAAGAAAGGCCTTTTAAAACCTGCCCATCCTTAGATAATGTCATTCACTCCTCCTGGGTATTCGTTGGTATTCAGGCTGAGTCCAGAGATCAGGTCTGCAGGGGCGGGGTAATAGCTTCCCAGGCCTCCTGCTTCTTTGTTACCCCCTGCCGCCCGCCTGCTAGGCCACCCTTAGAAACCTGCCTGGGAGAAAGGGGAGTAGGGAGTCCACAGCACGTTGTGTTGCTAAGAAATGGTTGAACCTCTGGGATGAGGGGGTTAGGGGGTGTCGGGGTAAGTTGGGAAGGGACCAAAGGGGAAATATAATAATAATAATAACATATTATCAATTGTGTGCCAAGGTATATCTGGGACCACACAGCAGGAGTTTGAATGTCTCACTTTCTTTTTGGCTTTTCTTTGGCTTTCTCTTTTTTCATGTCTGAGAGCATTACCCAGTCTGAACTTGCCTAAACCCTTGTGGTCACACCTCTTGAAAAGGTTTTGTTTCCCCCATCAATTGGTATTCTAACCAGGTCAGCTGATTCTGCTGGCCCTGTCTACGTAGCCGTTTTCATTTTAATTTGCACCTGTTGTTCGGAAGGCAAGTGCAGACCCGTGTATTATACAAAGATCATGCATGAACATATTGTATATGCTCAACGTAATCTTATTACTCTCCATAGTATATATATAAAAAAAATGTCTGATTTATTTTCCCTTCTCAGTTTTGGAATTTCAAAGGTTTTAATGTTTTATTTAGTAGTCATATATAGCTACAGTACAGCAATTAAAACGGACCTTAAAAATGTTTGCACTCTGCTTTTTCCTCGCCTTCCCCTAGCCACATTTGAAATTGGTTCCCATGATCTCATACTCTGATTTCCCCTCTGTGGTTGTTTTGAGTCTGTTTCTCCAGAGTAGTGTTGTAGGAACTAGCAGTGAGGTGTGTCTGTGTATGATGCGGTGATGTTGCGGTCCTGTTTCTCTCGCTGAGCTAATGTCCTGTGTTTATTCCTCTAATAAGTCTTTTGACTTCCTTCGTAGGACAGACAATTTATGGACCTTGTGTGTAGACTGGAGAGGCTAGAGAACCAGCCTTGTGAGGGCAGACTAATTCACAAACAGCCACCTTCAATTGAGTTCACAGCCCTTATTTACAGGCTGCCTATTTTAAGAGAAGCTGCCATGTGTCTGGGACCAAGTGTTGTGGAATCAAGCGGGCCGCTACTTGTGTGAGTTATTTTAATGTGGGGCTCGACTGTGCACTATTTCTCTCCGCAACCATGACTCATTGAAAACACTCCCTGAAAAAGACAAGAGGAAAGGGAATGGAGGGAAAGGAGTGGGGTGCAGGTCCTGTTTTGATGAAGTTAGGGTTATTTTTACACTGTATGTATTATTTCATTTATCATTGTAAAGATTTGACTTGGCGGTTGATATCTGTCAAGCTCTGGGGAAAAATACAGTACAGTCGGTGCGTCACTTATTTAGGAGTGGTGAATGTGATGAAATGACTAGGGGTTAAGAAGTTTCAATCCAGGGTGGTATGACTATTTGACATTTGTAAATATCAGAAGTGCAGAGTATCTCAGCCACGTCGTGTATGCTTTAGATCTGTGAGCCCAGCTGAAAGGTGTAGCTAGGTTGGCATCTCAGGCAGTCACCTGCGAGAGAACATTTGTGGCTATTTTGGCGTGTCTACGTAGCAGCTGACTGACTCCACACTCCATGATGGGTAAAGTTACAGATTCCAGTCTGTCGCTGTGGGTGTTGTTGTATTTGGGATGTACCCCCACAAGAAAGGGCCCATGTCCCAAACAGGAATGGGTTTAACCTGTAATCAAATAAAATCAAACTTTATTGGTCACTCAAGCAGTTTAGCAGACGTTATAACAGGTGCAGCGAAATGATTGTGTTACTAGCTCCTAACAGTGCAGTGCAATCATGACTTCATCTAAGGACATAATCCTCGATGACCTTTTTTCCCGTTTCAAGGTCAGTACAATGAGCACCAAATGTGAATTCCTCTAGTGACCGATCTCGTTTTTGTTTTGTGTTCTCCCTCATTGCAGCGTTGAATTACGAGAACGTGATGGATACCGGTTCAGAGACGGAGGATGAGGACAAGCTGCTGGTATCAGAGGAGGACGGCCTACTTAACGGGGTGGGCAGCCCTGCCAGCTTGAATAACCACGACGCTGGATCCCCGAGGGTGGGCCACGCCCTGGCGACAAAGGAGGATGAGGACGATGACATGAGGGACAGCGGAGTAGACCATGTCTGGCATGACAACGACATGCTGCACGCCTCAGCCGACGGTACTGGTGAGGGTCACAGGCGGCCTAAATGTTTTCCGATTGATTTAGGTTTCCATGAGATGATAGGCTAGCCAACTCCTCCCCCCTTCCACCACCACCACCTCCACAGTAACAGGGGCAGAGATTGACCGTGCGTGGCAGTCATAAGAAGTGGATGAGATCAAACCACGTTTCGACTTGCAGTGAGTTGACAGGGGCAAGCAGGAGTCAGGAGACATTACTGTAGCTTGACGATAAAGAGGAAACGTATGATGGTGCCACTTAAGATGGCAGAGGTATGGTGAAGATTCCTACACCCCACATGACTGAAACTCACTCGGCTTGTCCCAGCGCTAAATCTCGAACATATTTTTACCCTCACTAAAATCAACCAGAATTACATAAGATGATATGAACAGATAGCGTTTCAATCATGAAGCTAAGAGCGTACATGACATTTTCTTAGAATGACCGCTTTGAATGTCTCTATAATCGCAATATGATCAGAGCTTCAGTATATGATATAGCTCAATTTGCTAATAATCTAGTTTAGATCATTTCGGGCAGGTGATACATACAACTTTGGAGACGCCTTACTTTTTTCTTCTTCTTTGGAGCATCACTGATAGCAGAGAGCCTAGTCATGGATGCTTGAAAGATAAATACTTTTAATTAGGGCTAGGGGATAATCATTAAAGGAAGCCAGACTGCTGCAAAAGTCATTAACAATCTTAAATGAAATTTTTATTTTTATGATAGCCATTTACATGTATAATAAGAGTCAATGATTCTTGCAGCGGTGTGACAGAAACAGAGTGTAGCGAGAACTCATGTAAGGCACCCCATTTAAATGAGCCGGTGTTAGCTATTCATTTCTCCTAATGAACTGGGTTCTGTAGAGTGCTTGAAAAAGGGGGAAATATTTCACCATCTAAAATGTTATTATGCTCAGAAAAAGTATAATCTATTGAAAAGGAGGAAGTTCACTTTGTGGTTACTGATTATCGACATAAAAACGGTAAAACACAGTTGTCGTAGACAATCAGTGCATTATTTTGCTATGTTTACGGATGTTTATATTTCTGCCCCCACTAGTAACAGTCCATATGGGGTTTGATTCTTTAAAAATAGAAATGTTCAAATAAATCAAGATAAAAAAAATAAACAAGTCGTCAAAGCGTACAGTAATTGTTTATTTGATAGAAGTCTGTGGTGCCTTAATGTCTGTAATTCAACTATGTTGCAATTCCCAGATAATCTGCTTCTCATGTGACGAAACGTAGTCGGCCATATTTCTGAGACCTAGTGTAGTTAATTAGTGTAGATGATGGGAGTCTTCTCTTTCCCAAGCTTGTGGGCACTATGTTTGTCTGCCTTTTTTCCTCTTTCACGGTGCCTTACTGTCTACAATGATACCTCAGCACATAGCTTTCCCCTGAGATAAGCTGTGCTTTTCTCCCTGCCTTTTCTACATCAGCTTTAGTACTCTGTCCAAAGGATACAGGTTTTGAATTGAAGAGCACTGCAAAAGTTTCTTAGCTGTGCCTTTCCGGTGCCAGCACAATCAGAGTTTTGTGTTCTAGAATGGTCCTTGACATTCTTTCATCCCACAATGGGGAGGTGGACGCAGTGGGCTGGAATACATGACATCACTATCATTCTAAAATAAATCACCTGCACTCTCCCCTTTCTGCTCGTGTCTCTTTCTTCTCCTGACCCGGCTCTGTTCAAGGCCGTTCAGAGAACTAACAGAAAGGAGGAGGAGGACCTTTGTTTTTTATTGCGCCCTGTTCCAATGCTAACTGGCCATAAAAATAGGAATGTATTCAAAACAAACAGCATCAATGGCGTTAAGTAAATAGGTGGACTTTTGGCACGGGAAAGGTATTCTGGACCCCTCCTAGGTCGCAGTCAGAAACTTAAACATCCTTCAGCAAAGTGCAGGCCTCTCACACTCCCCCTCTCCTTACATGATTTATCAGGTAGAGACAGACAGAGAGAGCAGACTGGCTTTTGACTCACATTTCACTTTCAACTATAAAAACTGTCTCTTTCCAATGGATGTGTAGCTGTCAGAAGCAATAGAAATGGCCCAAATAGGATCTGTGCAAAGGGCCATAGAGTGAGATAGGTGTAAATGGTCTTAGCCTACCTCCTGCTGGAAGTTCTCTCACTCTCATTCCTTGACCACATACAGATAATAAGGACTGCTCAAGGTAAAGAGGGTACAAAAAGGGACAAAAAGCAAAACCCACTTGTGCTCCTTGAGTCATATCAAAAATATGCAGTGACATTGGATTACTAAAGTCTGCGAAAACCAAAATGGCTGCATCCATGCGAACTCTCCCACTTTCCAGGAAAAAGAAACGTGAGGGAAAGAGGAAAAGAGAGCTTGATTAACATTCAGTAAATTAGAAATGACAAAAAAGTATCCATATATGCTGGTCTCTTAAACACCAGAATTATATTTGTGGCTGTGGTGGAGGATTTTTTTGATTGCTCACAATACTCCAGTGTATCTTCAACAATATTGCTAAAGGGCCATTTCCTTAGAGTGCAGCCTGGTTTGATGTCATTACTGAGAAGACAACGGCACTCCAAACCCCCACATATGCAAATGAAAAATGGCTGGCATGTTTCTCCACCACACAGTCAAGCTTCATGTCAAGGGAAAGTTGAGTACTTTTCGTTCAAAAGAGTCCATTTTTTATTCTCTGAAGCTATTGGCTGGGTTTTTTATCTGTTTGGTGCAGAAGGAAACAGTCTCACTTCAAGCGAAAGAAACAGAAAAAACCCTCTCCTAATTACTGAAATGAACCAACTATTAAAACACCAGATTTTTCACTCTGCACCAAAATATACGATATATATATATATATTATATTTGTTTTTCCTGCATATGATTCGTGATTGCTAATTCAATGACAAATATTCAGCCATCTTTTTATTCTGAAGATTTTACACAACTTGTCAGCTACTTTTCAAACTCATTTCCAAAATGTTTTCTGTTAAATCCAAGGTGCAAGAGACAGTAAAGGAGAGAGTTCCTCTATTCCCTTAATCCACTGATTTGTTTGTTTACCCCTTCATGGCAACACAGTATCCTTGAGACCATAGAAATCACATGGCTAGAACAAGGAGAAACCGAGAGAGACAGGAGCCATTTTTATTACCAGCCACTATCTTCTCGGAAGTACCTTGATTTAATTTTCAAAGACAGGACGGAAGGAAGGAGTCACAGAGGACTCCTTAAGTTAATTGTCTGTGGACATGAACACCAACAATGTCCTCTTGTTCGCCGCTTGCCTATACGGCAAGAGAATTTACCCACCAATGTCAAAAGTTGTTCTCTCCCTTGTTTATGAGCCTGTCTGTCAATCTGGGGTCCTTTATTTATGGCTGTCTTACCTGTGCCAGGACAAAATGCAAGTCTGCCCTTGGCGTTCCTAAGACTATGCATTACGTTGATTGGTAATAGATTCTAAGCCCACAGTCCAGGATTTTCTGCGAAAACCCCCTGTATAGTTTGTCATTTTTTCTGCCGCATGTAGATTGTTAGTAGTGTCACGGTGAGGGAATAACAACTGCAAGGCCTTTTGTGCCGGTTACTCCTCTCTGATTGTTCAGGTGGATGGGGCTGGCTTCTTGAATTAATCTTTCTTTCTGGCGACTCTCACTACCCCCGGAATGGCAGAGCAGCTTTCTTTCCCACTGCTTGTTGTTGTTTTTAAGGTAAATAAGGCTCTGTCTGGTCCTGATGATAGCATTCATTAAGAATGCCACACAAAGCCTCGGCACAGTGCAACACAGCAAGCCCTTTATATATCCGTACCTTCCTCTGAAGGCTTCATTGTGAGGCTTGGGTTTGCTTGGTACACTACAGCACTGAACATTGAACTGAACTTCTCTTTTCCTTCTCTTCCCTACTCCCTCCTCTCCTCCCTCCCCTCTTTTCTCCACAGATGAAATGAAAGATGATTATGACACTTTGGGGCCTGACGCCACTCTTCAGACAGTTGGAAACGGTACAGGTGAGTTGATTTAATCCATTGTGAGGAGATTTGATGTACAGATATAGGATCTTAATTTGATAACCCTTTTGCAGAAGAATTTAAAACTTGTGGAGTCGGTTTCCCGGACACAGATTAAGCATAGTCCTGGACCAGAATTAATTGTAATCCACATAATAATTCACAGGATTATTTTCCTGCTTTAGCAAACTGGCTCAAATT